>NW_007578790.1:36007-47861 GCF_000690725.1 Stegastes partitus
ATTCACTAAAACGTTGCATGCTGCGTTTACATTTTTTCTCAGTATATTTATGTCGTGTTTTCAAGCATTTAAAAGTCTGATGTTAATGTTTATTCTGTGCCAATGAGACAAGAGAAGCTTTGTGTGGCCTCATCTCAGAACACCAAAGGACATTTTATTGCCTTTAAAACAAAACCGGCAACACAGGAGCAGATCTTAAGTCCTCATCTGGTCCTCGCAGAAATCTTCCGCTGCCTCGTGCACAATAGGTTGTTAATTCAGCGGCGGCCGCGCAGTCGCTCCGGCAAAAACAACTTCCCAGTTGGTAATGTAATCTCACACGCAGCCCAACCGAGGCTTACGTGATTAATTTCCTCCACCTGCTGCATGCATTCAAACTTGCCCGGCCTGAAACAAAATAAGCCCCACCCTCCCCAGCACCACCAGCTCTGTCTACCCCCACCGTGCCAACATAGGAAGTCTCTCGCAGACTCTATTGTTTTCCACTTTTCAAGGAAGTCTCTGCTGCGCATTCCTTTTTAGGAAGCGAATCGAGTCGGTGTTGTGTTGGTGTTCTCGTCTTGGGTCGAAGCAGAGCTCGGCCTCGGACGGGCGAAATGAATGAAAGGTTCTGACACGCCTCTAAACAACACCAGCGTCTTTATTCTACAAGCCCCTCTTCCAATCAGTCGAGCGATCAACCACAAATATATACACACATTTCCTGCGATCGTAATGGCATGTATATACAAATCAATCAGACACCGGACAAATACAGCGACATCAGGGGGGCATGCAATCACACACAAGCATGAAATCAAAGCCCATCTAGATAGCAGGAGGAGGGGAGAGGGAGCAGCGGGTCCTGGTTTACAACAGCCCTCCTCTTGTTTTTACTCAGAAAGCGTCTGCGGATAAGAAGCATCGCGAACAGGATTCTCCAAAAGTCTTTTCTCAGAAGGTTCTTTTTTTTTTGTTTTTCCACTTGAAAGTAAGCAAAGATTGTTCCTCCCACTGTGGGGCATCTCTACACTGTGGCTGGGATACTGTAGCTGCTCCTGTTGCTGATGTCAGCAGGTAGCGACGCCACGCTATCTCGCGTCCCATTGGTCGCTCTCCCCTCCTTGCCATCATACAACGACGCTCCGTCTGGAAGAAGATGATAATGGACGCTCTGAGCAGTTGGCAACAATTCATAATCAGTGTCATGTGCTATTTAATTAACTAACAACCCTCCGAACCCCAAACGCTTTGTTTTTGTTGTTGCTGTCGTTACATTTCCACCCACTGTGGGCTCATTTTTCACTGTACGTCTTTGGAAACAGCGCGACTGAGGCTAGAAGTCGAGAGAACTTAGAAACGTTCCCCTGTGTGGTTTGAGACCGTTATAATGATATAAGAACAAACACAGCCTGCAGTTCAACCAGAAAGCCCCCGATCTGTTTTTATCTGCTGCTGAGTCATTCGTGGTTTCATAGAGGAATGCAGAATCTGTTTTTAGTTTTTTTACTGATCTGCATTGTGTAAACTCAGCCTGCAGTTCGACCCAGTTGTGCAGAATTTTTAGTTTTTTGCAGAATCTGGTCAAAGCAAACAGGTTCTGTTTTGTTTTGAATCAAATATCTCAATCTGAAACTCATCGTTTTAAAGTTTCTGCAGATTGTTTTGGGGTTCAGAGGGTTTTTACTACCAAAGCTACTTCTACCTGCGAAAAACACATTTTATTTTTTTGTACCTCGGACAGTTTACTTCCTTGCGTTCTAACAACATCCTACGTTTCCTGCCTCGGCAGTACATGCTCAAACACAAAACACATGCAGGGAGGTCGAAGAGAGACAAAGGACTCGAACATAAACACACACTATGCATGCACATGACCTCCAACAGAACATCCACGGCTGAGAAGCAACATACACAAAGGTAGCTAGCTCACGTTAGCATGACGGCTACATGCGTATTAGAATGTGAATCATTAGGGCGGCAACAACGTGTTTAGACTGTTGAGGGAATGATCACTGGAGGACAGTGTTGGGGAGGTAACACATGAGAAAACAACTTGTTAGAGTACTCAGATTACTTTTTTTGTCACCTGATTCCTGCCCTACGATGGCACCTGCTGCTTAATTATTCATAACTTTAAGGTTTAATACGATTTAAATGGGTGGGTTGTATAAAAACTGACTTCCTGTACAGTTAGCATGAGCTGGGAAATTAGCTGAGAACTATCTTTTTGTACCGGGATTTAAACAGGTGTATTTCTGCCGTAAACATTTCAAAAAAAGGGGGTCAATTGGGATCAGCTCGCTTTAGGAGTCTGCCTCAAGTGGCCATACGAGGAACTGCGGTTTTGGCCACTTTAACACCAAGCAAAGCTAAGTTATGCAAATTAAGTAATTAGTTATTTAGCTACTTTTTCCAACCAACAATTAATTCCTGTTAAAACTATGTATTTCCCCACCCTTTGTAGAACAAACAAGCAAGAGCCAGCAAGGTGGCAGAGACGCCGCCGCAAAATTAACTTCCTATACAACTAACCTACATTCTCAGTTACTTTTTTGATGAATTTGGTTTTAAAATAATCCTATTTTCTGACATGTAGCGTAACAGGAAAGGCTTAGATTTTGTTAGGTCTATGGAAATACTAAACTTTGACTAGCGTCTTCTCAACAATGCCTACTCGTTAGCAGCTCGGTTAAGTTTAGGCACCAAAAGCCACTTGGTTAGGTTTAAGAAGAAGTTTGGGTTTAAATCTCATATTTAAATCTTCTCCTTTATTTTCTGGGTATATGATTGGTTGGATGTAAAGGACAGACATTAAAGCAATAAAATGAATCGCAAAAATACGTTAATTAAAAACGTATTGTTGGTAGCATGGCCTCTGAAACTGGAACAACTAACTTTTGGTACAAGTCAAGCTCTGGGGAAATTAAGAAGAAGATGCTCCCAGCATCAGAAGCACTCTAACAAGTTATTTTTTGAAAGCGACCCAACGCTGTGGGATGATGAGGTGACGACTGCTGAGGCCGGTTAGTGGCACAGTGACACACAGGAGAACAGTAAAACCGAGCTACCTGTGGCTGCGTTATAAACCTCTGTGTCGTGGGTTAGACTCACTGTTAAAGAGTCATCTGATTTAGGGCTCGAAGGCTTTCTGAGAAATGGTGAAAATAAAGTCAGGCAACGGTGACAGTCTGGACGAAAGCAACTAAAAAAACACAACAAAAACCCAACTGACATACATGAAGACGGCTGTACGGGTGGTTTTGCATGTTGTAGGGCTGTTTTTGTTTTAAACACGTTCTTCGTCTCGTTTGTTTCTCGTACGTTTTGTTGCTAATACTTAGCAGGCTACGTATATAACACCATTTACTAGCTTGTGATTCAACTGTTAAGATGTGAACTCAACATTCTTCAAGTTTTTTTATTATTTTATTTGAAAGTTAGCAGTTGTACTTTGACATTTTAGAAGATGTGCTTGTTTGCTTTCTTGACTTCGCTCTAATGTCTGTACGGTAGATACGAAACTTAAGTCTGGTGATTAGCTTAGCTTAGCTTAGCTTAAAATATGCTCATAAAGACAGGTGACATCAGAAAGCTGTTTGACTGCACCTTGAACAAACAAAAACTCTACTTGATTTAAATTACCGGATCTCCTGCTACTTGAACTTTATTTTAGGAAAGAGGAAGAAGTTGCAGGGAGCCAAATCTGGAACAAAGATTGTGTTGGTGAGGCCAAAAAAAACCCTCATAAAAACGTCCTTGAACTCAAAGTAGTCTCGGTAGAATTCATTAAGACCGAGATGTTCCACTAAAGACAACTTTCGTCACTCTTGAAGATTCCTGACATGGATGTTGGGCTCAGGTTGACAGAATTTAATGTTTGAGGTGAACCTGCACATTGAAGCGGTGTATCGCTGCACAAGGAGGCGACTTTAGATGGAATAGAGGCCAAATTTAAATCAGTTTTTTTGCTTTTTATTGACGAAATGGTCGGATGGACGGGTTCGCCCGCAAATTAACATGTTACATCTGGTTTGTTTGAATTGTACAACAAACTAAGTGCTACTTTCTGGTCTTATTGGACCATTTCATAGTCGCCTCTAAGCTTCCAAGTCGACTCCTATCTCAGGTAAGTAGTACTTTGTAAAATGTTTCTGTGGTTTTTAATGGTACGAACATGCAAAACAACCAGTACAGCGCTCCGACACCACCACTGCCAACACCTGGACCATCTAAGCCGGCCGCTAGAACTATACCCACTAAGCTCTGTCACATTCAGAAGAAGCAAGTAGTCGAGCCAACTCACACTGACAATTCAGCAGCTGCTTCTCTTTTACCTATAATAAGAAAGGAGAGGTGAGAAAAGCAAAGGGAGGCCGGTGGAGGAAGGTTGGCTCTCATACATAGTTAGACAGAAGAGGCCTGAGTTGCCGGCGGACTGTAGGTCTCTCTACCTCGCTTGGATTTGAAGTACAGCACAACAGCCACCGCCAGCACCGACACGATCAGCAGGCAGATGCCGCCGATCAGCGCCTTCTTCCACACCGCCATGCGAACTGCAGAGACACAGGAAGGACAGAGGGTCAGCGACAAACACTGTAAAAGCTTCAGAAGACAACAAACAAGCAACAAGCCAACACTTTGTTTTGCTGGGGTCTTCAAGGCCCAAGAGATGACGTTTTTGGTCTCTGGATCGATCACGGCTCCAAGTTTCGTTTCAGATTCCTGTAGTCACCCTGTTGAAGCTTCAACTTTTCATCTTGTACCATCATCAGTGGCAGAATTTAACGGCATAATACCCCAAACCGGATGACATTCCCATTGCTGCAGCACTACCAGATGTCTAGAAGTCATAGTGGACAAAGAACCTACGACTCCTAATCCGACACCATTCTCCTGGATAGAACACACTTAAATCCAGCGTGTTGACTTGAAAACTGCGTAACTCTGCAGTGCATCAAGCTTCACAAGCTCCCAGCGGTGGATCCCCATCGTGCACGGCATCATCGCCTGCTGCCGGTTTGGACGGCATGTTATCGGGTCGTCACCTTCAAACCTTCACGCTGGTTGAATTCCCCAGAATCCTTCAGCAAAGACGCCAGCAAGGAAACAACAAATCCCTCCTTAGCTGTGTGTTTAGTGCAACACAGCAAATACTAGGACACTTTGCGTGCTCTCACGGTTACGCCGTCCTGCTTTATCGTCTATTTTACGCTAAACGAGACCATAGTTTACACAAATAACATCATATTGTGTTGAAAGAGACTTTGGATTGGATTGGATTGGAAGATCTTTAGTTTAAACGAACAAACGATTAAAACAAATGGAAAAGAAAAATAAAAAATAAAAGCCAACTTCAATAGAACACACATTTGACTCGATAGGAAGAAGCTCAGGCTGGTCGAGTCCTAACCCCGTTCTTCACCATGAATAAATGTGAAATCCAATACAAGAAACTTAACAGGCAATACAAGAAAGAAAACTACTCCAATCAAGCTATTTAAGGAAACAGAACAAAACAAAACACACAAGAAAATGAACAAGCACCATTAACATCTGTACATGTCACATTCTCCTTCCTCATTTCTGTACTTTTCAAGGATATATCTTTTGTACATTTTTAAAAATTGCATTATATTCACACTTTGTTTGATTGTTTCGTCCAGACCATTCCACAAAACCACACCATAAATGGAAATACGCAGACTTTTTAAAGTGTTGTTCCATGTTTAATTTCCTTCTGTAGTTGTAACCCCCCCACTCTGTCTTTGAACAGTTTCTGGATGTTTACAGGTAGCAGTTTGGTTTAAACTAGCGATTGAGGCCATAAAGTAATGAGGAAAACGTGCACTGAGTGAACAAAGCAAATGACAAGTCGAGCCCTTTTCTGATAGACTTCTATACAATCTGACTCCTTCACGAAACCGGAGGTGTCGCCCCCTGCTGGACATGAGAAAGAATGCCACATCTGCATTGGTGTAGTTTTTCAGACATCCATCCATTTTATATAAACGTACGGTCTATCTCTGTGATTCTACTTGGCGGCCAGTTTGTCCTTGTGGCCACTTGTGGTATTGCAACTGCAGACAAACACCTTTTTTCCAAAAAAAAAAAAAAAAAAGATTTACAAAAGAGAAGCTACTGCCAAGACACCGCGAGCTGCCACTGAAGCTGGTAATGATTGTAAAAGCGACCCAGGGCCTAAAGGATGCCCAACTTATTGGGCATCCTTTAGGCTTATTTTGAATAGACGAGTAACACTGGATCAAGCAAATTCTACTTTTAGGAACATCGGCGGTCTGTGCTGAACTTCATCACCCATCAGTCTCACCTTCTACGTTGACCTCGTTGCTTCTGACGAGGTTCCTGGCGTGGTTGAAAGCCTCGCAGTAGTATCTGCCGCTGTGCTCCTTGGTCACTATGGGGACCATGTAGTCCTTGTGAAGCTCGTCGGTGGTGGTGGTGTTCAGCGGCTTGCTGTCGCCGACGCGGTACCACTTGAAGGTGACCGGCGGCGTGCCTTCAACTCTGCATATGAGGTTGAGATGACCGTCCTCTAAGATTTCCTGTAGGTTGGGGACGGCGGACAGCCTCGCGTGGCTCAAAGGCACTGAGGGAGGAAAACATTAGCAGACAATTAAAGTTTCATGGTGGGAATAAGACAAGCTGAGAACGTCGATACCACTCGCATGTCTGCTGTTAGCGTAGCGTAGCACAAAGGCTAGAAACAGAGGTGAACTGCTAGCTTGGCTAACTGTCACCATCCTACCAGCACATCGTAAGCTCAGAAACAAAACCGAGATATGATAGATAAATGTGTTTTGGACTATTTCCTGCCTCCTCTGGATGCCTGACAGCTGGTCCCAGCCATGAAACAGTCCGACACAGCATTTGTTTTTGTACAGATGAACCAAAGACTGTTACTCATCTAGAGAAAAAAACTGTAAAAATATCTGTAAAATAATTTTACTTTTACTGAAAATAGAGTAAGTTGGTGTAACTTTATGGTCACAAACCACAGAAGAACAAATGATGATTTGTAAAAGTACAGATAATATCACACAGTTTGGGTGATTTTTTACACATGTAAGGTAGTCGCCTGATTTTTTTTCTGTGCTAGCTATTATGTGTAATTTAACAAATCAGAGAAAATCTTTTGAATAATGTTTTTTTAATTCTGATTTTACAGTTAAAATTGCTAAATTTTACAGTGAAGCTTTGTAAAAGAACACATTTTGGATGTTTTGCCAGCTGTTCATGTAATTATCACTTTTCTTCTGTGATTTTATTCTGTGTAATTTGACTAAACAAGGAAAAAATCTGTAAAATAACAGTAAGTTATTGCTAAAAATTACGGTTAAAACATTATTTTTTTTTACAGTGTGCTGGTAGAAGGGCTTCATCGCACAGGGCAAAGCAAGCTGTTTCTACTCACGTCTGGTTTTTAATGCTAAGCTAAGCTAACTACATACACATAAGAATTTGTTACATGTGAACGGAGTGAGAGTCTTTGTTTGCATTAATGAAATAAAAAGAGTCAACCACATTATGCAGGAATATTCACCGATGACGGTTGCGTTGAGTCTCGGGCCGAGCAGCGGCTGACGGCGACCGTTGCTCGCCTCACACATGAACTTCTTTATCTCCTCGGGTCTGCTGATGCTGACCGTGAAGAGAGCTTCCTGGATGGGCAGCCGGACGCTGGTCGTGTTTTCCGGCATGTATTCCCTGAACAGGGTGTAGTTTATGGGCAGGCTGCCGCTGTCCGACTGGCAGAGGATCTGGATGGGCTTCCCGAGGATCGCTTTGCCGTAAACCGAGATCTTCGGAATGGAGACGGGAACTGGAGAAACAGAATGAGGGACAACTTTCACATTCTCAAGAAAATATAATAAAGCATCAAATGTTTGTATGACTTTGACGCTGCAGCTGGTGAAAGTGGCACTAATTTAAATTTCTTCACTCTCAGATGGGCTTGTAAATTTGTTTTTCCAGGGATCAATAAAGTCGTTTCTTCTCTAAACATATAAACAATAATTTTAAAGTATGAATCAGCCAAACATCAAAATTACAAAACAAAAGGACCTAAACTTCTACTTTGGACGGCTGCTAGCTAAACAACCACAGTACGCTAAAAACTGTTCTCAGGAAAGCGATCGTTAAACTCTGCTGCCTGTTTTATGTCGGACCAGATAATTACAAGAGGTCAGCCGGAGACGTGGTACCAGACAATACCGACATGTTGTATTTCAAGCTAACGCGGCCAAACTGCTGCAGCTGTTATGGAGCAACGTCGTCGTTTTTAGTCGTATTTCTCAGGTTTAGCTCCATTTTTGGTCTCCACCAATTTCTGAGCAAAAATATCCACCGTTTATTGACTCCATGCTGGAAATACTTATACTTAAGGTGTTAAAAATTCACATTAGACTCG
The DNA here is from genome assembly GCF_000690725.1 of Stegastes partitus. Taxonomy (NCBI): domain Eukaryota; kingdom Metazoa; phylum Chordata; class Actinopteri; family Pomacentridae; genus Stegastes; species Stegastes partitus. The sequence goes on from NW_007578790.1 coordinate 44,418, forward strand.
ATGTGATCCAAAATTAATAATAGATTTTATAAATTTGAAACAGACGTTTTGCAGTTTTAAAAAAATTTTAATGACCCGTTAATTCTGTAATGTCTAACGGAGATCCAAATGAAAAAACTTTATGCTCCTCTGTGCCTTGTGTTACGTTACAAATCACAAACCGGCCTAGAGAGAGTTACGTTAGCGGGTTTTTCCAAAACTCGAGGCCAATTATAGACACATTCACACGACCGGGAGCCTGTTGGGAAGAACCATTATTATTATTATTGATCTGCATTTAAAGAGGCGTCCGGCGGGCTCACCTCTCGGCCGAACGGTCAGCGTCTCGCTGTGCTTCTCGATGCCTTTGGCCCGAGCTGCACAGGTGTAGTTGAAGTCGCGCAGCGGCGCCTTGACGGAGAACACTCCGGTGTCCATGGGGTTCTCAAGGGGATGAAGAGTGTACGTCAGCTCGTTCCTCTGGATTCGTTCGGAGGCAAAGCGCTCACTGTTGCAGGTCAGCTTCATGGGTTCCCGTTGGAAGACTTCGGCGGGCGACATGGTGAGGGTTGGTGCAGAAAACAGCTCTGGGGGCAGATTTACAAAGTCAGCGTTAACAACAACACGCCGATTTATACCTTAAAAAAAAAGAGGCTTTTCCTCACCACAGAGAATCATCCACGCATATTGAGTTTTAAAATAGTCAGATTAATCTAATAATTAGTTATACTGTAGGGTTTGAGCCCTAATATTGAGTATAATCAGGTAAAGCTGTATGTTACATACAGTTTGTAGGTATTAAATCGTGATATTTGAATTACTCAGGCTCCTTATTGTCACAAATTTATGTAAGAAGTTTAAATAATGAGATTAAGACTCTACAGTGTTGTTTATGGCATGACTTTACCTAAATAACTTACATAATTATGGAACTTAACCTTAGAACCTTAACTAGACCTTATGGTAGTATAGTTTGGTGAAGTTAAAGCTAAACATTTACATAAATACACATTTAAACCCAACAAATCCAATAATAAATTCCTTTATTCTCCAATTAATCTGTCAGGTACCTTCTTGATTAGCTGATTAGTTGTTGGACCAATAAAACATCAGAAAATTGTAAAATATGTGGATCAGAGTTTCCAAAAAGCCCAACATGATGGTCCAAAACCCAAAGAGTACAGAAACAAGCACGTTGAGGATGGTGCATTGAAGTTTTTCTCATTAATAGCTGACAACTAGTTAATTAGTCTTTGCAGGTCGAGTACATTAAGGACAATGTAGTAACAGATTGGAGGTTTGAAGGACGTCAGGTCTCCTCCGTCCACTCACCGGTCACTGGTACCGTCCTGTTGGCGATCTTCACCACATTTCCCATCTCCATCCTGCACTCGAACATGAGCCCCGGAGCCTTGGCCAGAGCCACCATGCTGTGGTTGACCTTGTTGCTGCCGCTGCTGAGGAGCGACGTGCCTTCGCTCAGGTACAGCAGCATGCTGTCGGTGCTGCGCTGAGCGGCTCTGACGGAGCAGAAGATGTTCAGATGGTCTCCCTCGAAGATCTGGTGCTGCGGGGAAATCTCCAACACCGGTGTGATGTTGAGCTCTGTGGAGACAAGACAGATGAAGCTCCGAGGTCTCTGCGGCGCTCTGAGGAAAGCTGCGAAACTTCAGGACTCACCTTTGACTGAAACGGCGGCGGAGCTGCTTTCCTCGGACTTGTAGGAGTCGGGCCGGACGAAGACTGTGTAGGTGCAGTGGATCCTGTGGATGCCGACGCTGCGGAAGTGAAGCACGGCCTCCGCCTGGTTGGAGTTCACCTGCTTGTCCTGGATCTCTTCACCTTTGTCGTAGAAGTAGAAGAAAATGGAGCCGGTCTCGCCCGGCGCCGTGCACCTGGCCGTTAGCTCCTCCCCTTCAGTGACCACGCCCTTGTTGAGGTGGAGAACCGGCTTCGACAGGCCTGCAAACGCAACAATCAACACGAGAAATGCTGATCACGAAGGGAAGAAAAATGACCGTCGGCGAATGTGTGGGACTACGAACAGTCTCGTGTTGGCAGCAGATAGAATCATGAGGACATTAAGATTAAAATACAAACTGTTAAACTGCGGTTCTGTGAGAGCTTCAGCTGTTTGAATTGTTCTTGTTTGCTGGAGTGTTGGTTTGACCGAGACGCTATCTGAGGGTTTAGCTAGCAACGGAGCGCCGTGACACAGAGTTATGAGGTTTTTCCCAACACTGTTAATCAAACACCTGTAAGTGAATAACTGTAAAATTTCCATTTTTTAAAAGAAAAAACACAGCTACAAGATTTGTCGGGTTACAAACGGTTCGGTCTTCACATTTAAACCCGAGCAGCTGCGTGAGTTGTGCGTCGACTGTGTGACTGTTGTGTGGGTTTGTTGCACCGTGATGAGACTTCACAGCAGTGAATGAGTTAAAGCTGGTGTTCATGGACAGTTATTGGCTCCATGATGGAAACACTTGTTCAACATTAAAGATCGGGCATGTTTAGAAGATTTCACAGCAAAGTCCAGTGTAAAAAATTCACATTACACTTGATAGGATTTAAAATTAACAGCAGATTTTTGAAATTTGAAACCAAAATACTAACAAAGCAAATAAAAATTTCTATAATAAACACTTAAACCATGTTGTCTTTTTAAAAAATCCTCAAATTACGTCATTTAGTTAGAAACTGTAAAAACAGACAAAATTGTTGGATTTTGAACTTTTTGATGATCCTTGTGGGATTCCATCATGAAAAATGAACCAAACCGAAGCTTAAACTCCTGATATTTGAATAAAATTCCCTTTATTTAAACAAAATACCAAAAATGAACCATTGCATGAACAAGGTTCTGCAAACAAAACAAAGAACTTTAAACCCTGACACAAGCGACCGGGTTGTGTAGCTGCTGCTGGTTCAGACGACTGTGAGACCAAAATGACTTTAAAAAGAGAAACGAGGGCGTTTTAATGTCAGATTTGTCCAAGATGAAACCAAGAGATTTTACATGCGCCCTTTCCTATGAGCGGAAAAAACAGCGAATGTAGGTGGACTCTGTTTTTCATGAGAAGACCTCGTGTTTAAGCGGGAATACCGAAGTTATGAAAGTCCTGTTTTCTACCTCTGTGGTTAACAGAGCAGCTTCCTGCGCTGCTAACAGCGACACCAACACATATAAATGATCATCAGGCAAATGTCACTCGCACAATCTCAAAAAAAAGGTCGCAAATGCAGTCTGGAGCTCCGTCTACCTGGTCGGTCTAAAGCGTTTTCCAATTCAAAGCATCAAACTCAAAAAAATGAGTCATCCATTCATCCATCCATCATCTCTACAACTTAATCCTCACCAGGGTCTTGGGGGGCGGAGCCTATCCCAGCTGACTCAGGGTGAAGGCAGGTTCACCTGGACAGGTAACCAGTCTATCACAGGGCTACACTTAGAGACAGACAACC
>NW_007578790.1:51901-53145 GCF_000690725.1 Stegastes partitus
TATAGTTTGGTGAAGTTAAAGCTAAACATTTACATAAATACACATTTAAACCCAACAAATCCAATAATAAATTCCTTTATTCTCCATTTAATCTGTCAGGTACCTTCTTGATTAGCTGATTAGTTGTTGGACCAATAAAACATCAGAAAATTGTAAAATATGTGGATCAGAGTTTCCAAAAAGCCCAACCTGATGGTCCAAAACCCAAAGAGTACAGAAACAAGAACGTTGAGGATGGTGCATTGAAGTTTTTCTCATTAATAGCTGACAACTAGTTAATTAGTCGCTGCAGCTCAAGTACATTAAGGACAATGTAGTAACAGATTGGAGGTTTGAAGGACGTCAGGTCTCCTCCGTCCACTCACCGGTCACTGGTACCGTCCTGTTGGCGATCTTCACCACGTTTCCCATCTCCATCCTGCACTCGAACATGAGCCCCGGAGCCTTGGCCAGAGCCACCATGCTGTGGTTGACCTTGTTGCTGCCGCTGCTGAGGAGCGACGTGCCTTCGCTCAGGTACAGCAGCATGCTGTCGGTGCTGCGCTGAGCGACTCTGACGGAGCAGAAGATGTTCAGATGGTCTCCCTCGAAGATCTGGTGCTGCGGGGAAATCTCCAACACCGGTGTGATGTTGAGCTCTGCGGAGACAAGACAGATGAAGCTCCGAGGTCTCTGCGGCGCTCTGAGGAAAGCTGCGAAACTTCAGGACTCACCTTTGACTGAAACGGCGGCGGAGCTGCTTTCCTCGGACTTGTAGGAGTCGGGCCGGACGAAGACTGTGTAGGTGCAGTGGATCCTGTGGATGCCGACGCTGCGGAAGTGAAGCACGGCCTCCGCCTGGTTGGAGTTCACCTGCTTGTCCTGGATCTCTTCGCCTTTGTCGTAGAAGTAGAAGAAAATGGAGCCGGTCTCGCCCGGCGCCGTGCACCTGGCCGTTAGCTCCTCCCCTTCAGTGACCACGCCCTTGTTGAGGTGGAGAACCGGCTTCGACAGGCCTGCAAACGCGACAATCAACACGAGAAATGTTGATCACGAAGGCAAGAAAAATGACCGTCGGCGAATTTGTGGGACTACGAACAGTCTCGTGTTGGCAGCAGATAGAATCATGAGGACATTAAGATTAAAATACAAACTGTTAAACTGTGGTTCTGTGAGAGCTTCAGCTGTTTGAATTGTTCTTGTTTGCTGGGGTGTTGGTTTGACCGAGACGCTATCTGAGGGTTTAGCTAGCAACGGAGCGCCGT
>NW_007578790.1:54771-56247 GCF_000690725.1 Stegastes partitus
AAAAAAAGTCCTGCTGCACAGAAACCATGGTGGTTCTGTCTCCATCCAGGTGCAGGACTTTATAGTGAAAACAGAACTGTCCAGAACCATCCTGCTCATGTTTAAACAAACAGCCTGAATACGTTCAGCCTCTCAAACCACAGCGACACACAAACCAAACCCACCTTCCACGGCCAGTTTCTCGGCGTTGCTGGTCCGCTGTCTGCCCTCGATGTTTATCTTGCACTTGTACTTGCCGCTGTTGGACACTCTGGCGTCGGGCAGCAGGTACAGGAAGTCGTCCGAGGAGCTGGTGGTCTTGGTGTACACCTCGCTGCCGTCCTTGTAGACGGTGTACTCGCGACTCAGCGCCTCCTGGCCCGAGCTGCTGACCGATGCCCGGCACCTCACGGTCACGTTGGTGCCCCGGCTCACGTCAGCGCTCGGCTCGATGGACAAGCTGACGTCTTTGATGGTGAACACTGGGGAGGACATTTAAAAAAACCACAGTTTGAGCTTTTCTTTATACGTTCCAGCAGGTTCATCATCGTTACAGCGTCCCTGCAGAGGAAACTCTTGTTCATTATGTGCTTTAGGGAAGTCAAGTCCACTTCATGTTTTATTGCTCATTACATCCACCTTCTGGGATGTACGCTTATTAGCTTTCTGGCTCAGAGTTGGATTTAATACCTCTCTTATGTCCGTGTTAACTGTGCAGCCAGAGAAGGAGGTCTGTGAGGTGAGTTTAGAGAGTTTAGAGCCTCATTCCTCCACGTGTTGGAGGACTTACTGGAACGTCTCGTTTGGTCGGATGACGACGGCAAAGGAGTGGTTAGATAAATCAACAAATATATCCAAATATGAATCTTTAAATTGCATGAAATCACTGTCTGGCCCCCAAGAAATCCAGTATCAGTGCTGATACAAAGACAAGGCAGCCGTCCGTTCTGTTTAATCACATTTCAAACACCTGCAGCAGTGGCTGGGTTCAGGAAGCTGATGTGTTACCGTGGAATGTCACTACAGCGGCTACCAGGATCCTGACTGGATGTGAGACTTGTAAGAAACAATGAGACGAAAACTAGTCTAAAAAAAAAAACAACCCAAACACGAGCTGAACAATGTCGTAGACGCAGGTCTAAACATAAGAGAGAATTAATGACCACGCTACAAGCACGAGCCCCTCAGACGTAAGAGACGAAGGAAATACCGTCGTACAAAAGAACAAAAGGTTCTGTGGTGATGTCTCGATGTCAGCAGAACAGCAGCAGCGGCCCGGAAGGTGAGGAGGAGCGTCTTCTACCAACGTTCAGAGGAAACAGACTGGCTGACTTCTCATCTACTGACAGCCCCGACCTGAACCGCTGGGTCCATGATGCTGGTACCACCGGGCTGCACAGTGGGGATGGTGGGGCTGTGATGATGTGCAGGGTTTGGTATCTGACAAACATCGCATCTCTACTAACTCCTTCAGAGGAGTCGTAGGAGTCCTGGTGG
>NW_007578790.1:57912-80508 GCF_000690725.1 Stegastes partitus
TTTCACATTTTATATTTTTACATAATTTTCTTCACATTGCAGAAATCTGTTTTCCTCTGACGTTAAAGTTTATTTCTTTTGTAGATTCTTGTCCAAGAAGCCAGACCCGGGGCCATGATGAAGACGCTGTGCTGTTGCTAAGTTATATCCTGTATTTACACCAAACCTGATTAAAGGATGTTTGATATTCTGCGTACACTTGCTTATTAATCTCGGTTTTCTTTCAGGGTGCTTTTTAATTCTCAGCCTCATTGTCTCTGGAACAATTACAGACGGCCACATGTGGACGCTTTAACAATCACCCGGATCAGTCACTTGGCGCAAACGGGCGAAAACTAATGAACGAGTCGCTCGAGACGCTCACGGGTACGTTTACGTTCTCAGCAAAGAGCCTCATCTGCATCCAGGGCACTTGTGGATGTGACAACAGTTTAGTTTTGCGCAGTGCAACAGGAGACAGAGAGCATCTGCAGACGTACGTCAGGCCTTCCCCTCCAGATCGGCCATATGGCGGAGCGCCGCCGCCGCCGCCCGGCTGCTGTTGAGACTCGGAGCGGGTTGTCGCGGGGCAGTAAACAAACCCCGAGAAGGCAGGAAAAAGCACTTTGTTAGACAAACAGGTCACTCTGGGGACCGATCACCATCTCAGAGTGCCGAGTCTGGCCCACGCCCAGCATCACTCAGCGAGGCCTGGCAGGCCGCTGATGAGAAACTCTGCTGCCGAGCCGAGCCTGGAGCACGACGGCCGCTTTGCTCATCGCAGCTTTTTCCATTTTAGGCTACGTTCTCTGATATTGTGGTTTTTTACTCCTGCTTTAAAAACACATCACTAAAGACAAAAGATGAAAACAGCTTAAAACCCCTAAAATAAACAGAATAATGAAAAACATGAGCGTGTAATTGGAAAAATGTTCCTAAAACAGTGGAAATAAAAACACTCAATGCAAAAAAATAGATTTTTTTCTGTTATTTTCAGGCCAGAATCAGCTCCTGTTGGAATTTAGATTTAAAAACTAAACTAAAGATGAGTCTTTCTGCCACTGTCACCTGCTCCATCATTTTTAATTTATCTCTACGTTATTTAATTTAATTTGCTTTAAACTTGCACCACAGCAATGTGAGCTACCTCTGCATACATATAAATATCATGTAAATATATTGTTATGCTGTTTTAATTCTGTAGTTGGTGCATTATTTTGTAAACACTGTAAAAAAATATATTTAATTTCACAAAAAAGTTTTTGTTTTAAGTGTTTTGTTACCCTCAAAATACACAAAAAATATCAATAAAAGTAGAAAAACAGACAATTAATCTCACATATCTGATGTAAAATCAGAATAAAATATAAATTTAGAGACGATGTCAAGGAAGAGAAGTCGTGTAATTTTGTTGACGTTTGTTCGTTAAATGATGTAAAATTATCGAAGTTTTCACCACAAAAATGTCGAATGAATGTTAGTTGATTTAAAATAAACTAATACAGTGAATAACGCTGAAAGCTCTCAGCGTTCTAACACATGATAGTCACATAAAGTCATGTTTTATATCAGTCTTTAGGGTTTAATTCATCACTGTGCACATCATTAATACTCTGTAAGGTGCTCAGTTTTTCCTTTTTACTCCAACAAAAAATAAAAAAATAATTCAAATCAACTTTTATTTTTACAGTGTCTCATTGAGAAGCCATTCGTTAGAGTATTACTGTTAATTAAGACGGTTTTTAAAATCTGTTTTTGCTCAACACTGATTTATTTTCCTCTTTGGGGCAAAACAGGAGAAACCGATCTGAAAAGGCCACAACGGATGTCTGAGCAGCGACACCTCAAACCGGTTTCAATGCGGTTTTCGCCTCCAGTCTGGACCCGATCGGAGCCGGCGGCTTCGCTGAGCCTCCAGCTCGGATCGGATTGACTCATCGCTTCCAGAGGAGGCGTGAGACAGAACTCAGCGACACGTTCACAACATTTTCCACCAAAACTTTTCCACCTAAACACTGATAGCGAGCGGCGCCGCTTCCACCGAGTCGACGCTCAGCAAGAAGCTTTGAACTGTTTTCTGCACCGTTCTAGAGCAGAACTAGTTTGAGCAGATTGAACTTTCTGCACCATAAGTGTTGCAGCTGGTTTTCTATTTTGCACAAACTCTTCTTCTTGTAAACACATTTTAATCCACCTCAGTGCACAAGAAGAACTCGTTTATTGCTGCATGTGAGAATAAAATCCTTCATCAAGCAAATTTAATCAGACTTAACTTAACCCTCCTGTTATCTGTCAGTGTTTAACGTCTCTAAATAAGTGACTGACATCATTTTTCCAGTTTTATTTAAAGAAACTTGGATTTTAATTGTGATCATTTCTCTGGAGGTTTACGTTGCTGGGATCAAACTGAACCCAAGAATCAAAGATGTCAGTTAATCTGAAGGTAAGAGGAATAAATCCAGGTTTAAACCAACTAAATTAGAGTTCTAATTACCCACAATGCTAAGCTGATGCTGTCAACCACCAAACTAAGGTTCACCTGAATGAGTAAATCATCTTTTTTTATTCATCTTGCGATGCTCGTACTCACCTTGCTGTGCGTTCGTCACGCTGCCTGGATGCAAGTCTGGGAGCAAGAAAAACAAAGTAAAGCAGCAGGTTAGAGACAAATCTGTGAGAGACGTCCACCGACGTGAGTCCAGAGAGAAGCTGAGGTTCTTACAGCTGGCCAGCAGCAGCGTGGTGGAGGCGAGCAGCAGTAGGAGGCCCATCCTGCTACCGTCCTGGAGCTCGACCGACTGCCGTCTGGGCTTCCTCGGGGGGCTGATCTGGTGGTGGTGGTGGTGGGCGGTGGCTGAGGTGGTTCTGCACCTCAGCCAGTCAGCGGTTATCACCCCGAGCAGCCCGGCGGCTCAGCCTAATGTGACAGGAAGCCAGTGTTGTTTCCTCAGGATGTTCACGCTGCAGCTTTGTGCCGTTGTGGAATGTTCTCCTCTGGACTCCTGCATGTGGAGCGTCGGCCACAACAACGGCTGCTGCTGCTGCTGCAGGAGTCGGGCCTTTGACCTCGGACCCCCGGAGGTCGGCAGGTAGAGACGCCACCGAGGAGGAGGTGCAGCAAAAACCCCGTTTCCTGAAGCGAAGATAAGGGCGCGACCCGGCGGCTGAGAACATAAATTAAGAGCCTTGCGGGTGCGAATAGTTTCCACCATGACTTCACCGGGCGGATCCTCGATGAAGCTCTCGTTGGTCAGCGACAGGAAGTCAGTGACGTAGTTCTACCTGAGCAAGAAGATGCAACATGATGCATGTGCTGCATCACCAGCTTCTGGTTTGGTTTTCACGCCTCAGCTGCAGTATTCAAACGTATTTATTATGTTTGTTGTGTTATTGGGTGTTTTCACTCGACTCCATGACGTTGCTCGGCCGTCTGTTGGTGCACGGATGGCAAAGAAAGACCTCGAGTCCTGTTCAACAAAGTGAAAGATTTAAAAATGTTAAGAGCCAGTGAGGAAATATATGCAGCTTTGTTATCTGGGACCAAAAACTGAATTCTGCTCAACGTGGAGCTAAATCAGAGCTCTGATGTTTGTACGTTCTCCCTAAAAACAACCTCGAGAAGCTCGTTTTAAGGATTCAGTGTCTCCAGAAATAAAACTCCCACAGACATGAAGGGACCTGAAGACGCCGACTGATCAAACCCATCCAGCAGATTATTTCAAATCAGGCCAGATGAGATGCACGATTCCTTCTGGGTCTCCTCCCAGTCGAGTCACATCTCTGGAAAAGCTTTGCAGCCAACTGGTGGTAATAAAGCGTTTCATAGATTACTGACTAATTGTTCAGGCAACAATTAATTTGTTTACAAAGTAACTCATTTATCCATGAATAAATAAACTGAAAGCAACCAAAGTGGGGAAACGCAGATGAAAAAGGGACTCGACTGTTTAATCATTTAAACCCTGACGTCTTAACACAAGCTGTAAATTCAGTTATTTATTCCTTTTATTATTTAAAAAATTCAGTTTTTAAAAACTTCACTAAAATTCCTAAAAATTTGAATCAACATGTACAATTTTTTTTAAAGTGTCCAACATGTCACCAACCCTGAACAACGATGGAAACTCTACATACGACAGATATTCCATTACACAGACTTGTTTCTATACTTTCCGCACTTTGCTGCAGTTCTGTTGAAAGATCTCAGAATTTTTGCCACATGACCGTCGGTCACAGCCGAGTGTTTCTTGGTTCAACATTTAGGAGATGGAGTGCAAAATTTTTTTGTTTTTTACAGAATCTTGCCAGAGAAAATGGTTTATTTTTGAATAAAATGTGGAACCGAGTGCCCTCTGGTGTTCCCAACATTGGAAAAGAATAATAAGTGAACGTAATGAAGTGAATGTGAAATATCACAGTTTGCGGGCTTAGATTTTTTGATTAAAGGACCATTAAAAGCTATAAATCTGTGAATTACTTCTGGTTTTACAGTTTGTAGCCACAGTTTGTGAAATTTTAGGGGATTTAAAAAAAAAAAAGACAGCATTCCTCTCAGAGCTGGTTTTGGGGTTCAGACAGTAAATTTATTGACAATAAAATAACTGAGTTGTAAATTCTTTCAATAATTCCTGGCCCATTAAAATGTCGAATAATGAATTAGTTGGTAACTAGTTATTTATTTATGGATTCATGAATTTGTAAGCAAACTCATTAGCGCCTGTTTTTTTCCGGACAATTTGTTATTTACTGAAAAGCTTTATTACGACTCCCGAGGTTCATATTCAGACTAGAAATTCAATAATCCATCACGGCTGCAGAACTACAGATTATATTGTTCTTTTTAAAAAAAAAAAAAAAAGCAGCTCTTGTAGCTCCACAGTATTATATAAATACATTATTGAAATCACAGGAGGAGCCCAAAATGAAAAGCGAGAAAAAACTCACTTGTTGATTTGAGCAATAACTTAAAAAACATTAAATACGACAGGTGAGGCTTCAGAAGCTCACCTCTATGCTTTTGAAAAGTTCAGTTTTGCACACAGGTCCTCATACTTTGAAATATTTCTCCAATATCCCTGAACTGACGATAATCATATATTTAAACACAAAACACAATTTTGTTAAAACTCAAACACAAACTCAGACACTTAACGCTGTTTTAAACGCCCGTGACAGAAACAGACAAAATCCGGTGTTGTATTTGGTTTATTTCACTGATTTCGTCTCCTGTCTTATAAACCACAGCCAGCAAAGCAGTCTACAGTCACAGAGACAAATCTGATTGTTTTTTTTTTTTCCTTTCTTACTACTGTGTTAAAGTCTTTTTCTCCAGATCTAAAAATCTTAAAACTCAAAGCAGGATACTTAGAGATGAAGGTGGTTCTGAGCTCAGGGTGCCAAAAAAAAAAAGAAAAGAAAAAAAAAAGCACGTTTTTAGGCCGAGCCGGCGAGGCGTTCAAGGCCCCGCGATAAACCACGGAGAGCTCAGTGACGGTGGGAACGGATGTGGTGACCGGTTATACAGGCTGCACGGTGTGTGTTTACCCAGTTTATGTTCAGTTTCGGCGGGATAAAAGCGAAGCTTGTGACGGCTGAGGGGCGAGGAGGGCTTGGCGGGAGAAGAAATGGCGGGAGAAGAAACGGCGGGAAAAAAATGGCGGGAAAAGACATAGCAGGAAAAAAGTGCGGCATGATCGTGAAAAGCTGTCTTTTCCTTCCACATCACTGAGGCCAAAGGCAAACAAAATACATGAAGAATTAAAAACATAAAAATACAACAACAGAAAAAGTATTTAAGAAAAAAAAAAGAGCTAAGAAGGCAAAGCAGCAGCCTCAGAGAGGAGGCACGTCGTTGGTGATACTGGACAAAAGAAATACACAAAAAATTCAAAACTTTCCTTCTACTTAAAGAGGCGCCTTCAACAAACGGCACCGCGACGACAAACACGGCAATAATTTACACGATCTCTGGAGGGAGGCGGGCTTTTTATTTTGGAGGCAGCTCACGAAATACCTGAGCGAGGACTGAAACCCGACACTTCGTCCCTCGACATGCGACGCACTTCACGCCTCCGGCTCCAGAAGAAACAAGTCGGACGATAAAACCGAACTAAAAACTCAACGGAAACCTTGCTAAGGAGGGGTTTGAAGCTGCGGTGAATAAGCTTCTTTTTACGAAGATGATAAGAAAACGAGCAAACAGGTGATTGATCAGCAGCTCTGTCGCTGATCGGGGTAAAACCACTCAGACGGGTCGCGCTGCAGTGGATGTACGTGTCAGTATTGCTGTGATGCTGCTATCGTCTTCTAACGGAAGCGCCGGGAGGAGCTCGATGCTGGATCTTATTGCTTTGCAGGGCAGGTAGGCAGGTCTCTGGCGATGCAGGTTTCCCCCCCAAAAAAAACAAATCAACAGAAACGCCCCTCGGAGCCACAACAAATAAGAGGCCTTGCGGGGAAATCATGATCACGTTTGGCACGCCGGGTTCAGGGAAGCGAGAGAGGAGGCAAGAGCAGGTGTCTGTTTTTGGGCATCGGTTCGGTCCAAGGCTGCGGAGGCCCGCCGTGGGGGAACATCTGTGCTATAATCCAGTTATACACACGAAAAAAAAAAAAAAGAAAAAACAAAAGCTTCATCACTGATTTCAGGCAACAACAAGCACAGTCCGCCGTCTCTGGGCGCGGTAACGGCCGTCACGAGGAACTTTCCGAACACACCGGGGGTCCAGCGGAGAGGTGAAGTCTGTGTTTCCTGCACCAGTGAATGTGTTTCAACAGTGGTTTGTTTTTTTTTGTTTGTTTGTTTGTTTTTGTGTTCTGTCCTCGTGGGTGGCCACAGTCCGTCTCTCGCCACATCTGGTCACATCTGGTTCAGGTAGTGATGCTCGCCGCGGGGAAGCCCCGGCGATCGGTGGGTCTTTAAAATAGAACCTCTCTTCTTCTTCTTCTGTATATGATATTTAAATATACACACTTCTCAGCACAGCCAAGTCTACAATCATTAGCTTCATAATAAGAATATGAATAAACAATGATAATATTATATATATATATATATATGTATGTATATATATATATAGAGTCGTTCGTAGCAGAGTTTTTGTCAGCAGCCATCACTAGAACATTCAGGGTGGTAATTGCATATGTACAACAAAAAAAACATCATTTACATCCCGGTGCTCGAGGCTCAGGGTCAGAAGTGTTGGTGGGGCTGGAGGAGGAGGAGGAGGAGGAGGAGGAGGAGGTGATGGATGCTGGTGTGTTATCTGAGCCTCTTCTCTGCTGAATAGATGGACATGTAGTAGTCGTTGCTGCCGACCGCCAGGTGAGGCTGCAGGGAGACGGAGAGGAGAGCGAGGGTCACGTCACAAAAACATTAAAGCATCATCATTGTTTTGTTCTGGGGTAAGCTAGCCTCCTAGCTTAGCCGCTATCCACTGTGAACGTGGTGAATGTCCTGACTTGTGCTTCTCGTTCAGCCAAAACAGCGCATTTCATTTGTCGATAATCGGTTCAATGAAAATAACTTTTAATTGGACAAAAGCCAAACATCGGCTCCGATCATCGACCACACTGATAATCGCTCTGCCCCTAATTTAAACTCTAATGTGGCGATAGGGAGGTTCTGATTAAGTGTTTTTTAAAAATAGTTAGAACCTGCTGATGCCATTTTCTGAGATAACACACACTTCAAGTATCGTGGACCAGCTGTAGTACCTGTTTGCACCACCAGGTGGAGCCTCTTACCGTTTAATAGTGAACAGTGGGGGTTTAGCTGATGAAGGGGCACCGTGACTTCTCTGTTCCTATAAAACGTGTCCGTGGCTTAAAAAAGCAATATTTGTGTTATAAAATAATCAACCAGCATTTATTTAAAAAATCCTCACGCGAAAGTGGACACAAGCGAAGGATGAAGGTTAGTTAAAAAAAAAACAGCACATTTATAACCAATCTAAGCTGCACACTGCTTGAATGTAATGATCTAATGATGCTGAGTGGCTGCAGCGTTCTGGTCGACAACCTGCGGCGTTGCTTTCACAGGTGAGTCCAGAGACGACGTAAAACATCACAAGCACCATGAGGACGGTGGATTCATGATCTGTGCAGCTAAAACTCGACGTTCTGGAGACACGAGAGACTTTAGTTTGTTAAAAAGGTGCATGATATGAGACCGTTCGTGTTCTGGAAATACTATTTCTTTTCATGTTGATGTTGGACAGCGTTGACCATCTAAAGACAATGTGCAGGTTTTTATTTCCTGACAAGACTTTCTTTGTTCACTGCAGCTCCAGTGAGCAGCCGAGTTAAATGTGTTTTCTGCAGGAAACACCAAGAAAAATCTAACTTTACGATGTTCTAAGTAAAGATAAAACCCGGGCAGATGATACATACGACAAGGAACCCTTTTTGTTTGACGGCACGCTACCTAAATACAACCCAACCAGAACGTTTTCAGAGAAATATTATAATTTAGCTCCAATACATTCATCTGTAAATCGATCCTAAATTCATCCCAAAGTCCATTCAGGTATCTTTCTGACATGTTGGCTCAGACTGAGTCATCCCGTCTTACCCAGTGAGGATGGAAGGCTAAACAGCTGATGGCGCCGATCCGCTGGCCCATGAAGCCGTCGTAGTACTTTATGTTGCTGATGACGTCGCCGTTGGCGTTGTAGACGGCGATGAACTGGTTCATGGATCCGCTGGAGGGAAGGCGGCGGAACAGAAACGTTTATTTAAGGACAGAAACAGGTTCCCGTAAGTCAGAGGTTCTCCTGCCGAGGACTCACCAGGCGAACAGGTTGGCCTGCGGGTGGATGTCCAGCGCCGTCAGGCCTTTGACCGTCTGCAGCACGTTGACGGAGTCCGGCGTCCGCGGCTCGAAGAACCGCACGTCTCCGTTGACGCTGATCGAAAGTCAAGACGGGAAGTCAGAAAACAGTAACGTCACTGAGCATGAACCTGGTTAGGAAGCAGAGGGTCTACCTGACGCTGATGATGTGTCCGTCCGTCTCCTTCTGGAGGTGAGCTTTGACCACCCAGGCGCCGTGCTCCCTGTAGGTCATCACGCGACTGCACAAACAAACAAAGACTTCAGCTGCTGCTCAGGAACTCCTTTTTATTTATTTCATGTATGTTTGTGTTCAGAGTTGCTCCGGTTCAACCTGCAGGTTTCCATAAACCCAAAAACCCACCTGCAGGTTTTAAAAGTCAGATTACATTTGAAGAAAGTTTAAAGAACTTGAAGAGCGAGAAACTGTAAAAACAGGAGGAACCAAATCTTAATATTTAATTAAAACAAACTAAACTAAAGCGACCAGCAATTATGTGAGTAAAATGCTTCTTTTCGGCTGAGCTGCAGCGTTTACACCGAGCAGACACAAGAATCAAGCTAAACATGGAACTAGATTATGTAGAGCCACTATTTTCCAGTTTCAGTAACACCTGTGGGGACTGATGATGATCAAAGACCTTTGCTTTCACTGTTCTTCTGCCGTTATCACTTTGTTCTACAGCAGAGCCGACGTTTCTGAGTCCTCTGCATCTCTTGGTGGTGGTTCTGTTTCCACGTCGGTGCAGAACTTTATGGTTGTTTGTTGTCCCGTTTAGCAGAACTGGACTTCTACTAAATAAAAAGCTGAGCATCTAAAGGCCTGCTTCAGTTGGTGGATGATAAAAGATGAATGTGCATGTTTGTGTATATTTAACAAATAGAGACGTCTCGTGTGGCGTGTAATGCGGGTTTGGAACCACCAGGTGGCAGCGTGAGATCAGGACCGGAGCGTAAACGTGAGCGTCCTCCTGGAGCTGGATCACTCGCCGCCCGTGATGTGACAGAAACGAAGCACCTGATCCGACTGACATCCTGAGCTCACGGTCCTGCAGAGGAACACCGACTTCTGCGCCGCCGTGCAGGTTTGACAAACGTTTTCCTGAACACGCTTCATACGTGACCCGTGTGCGCGGCGCCTCACTAGCAGGCTAATAGTTGCTGAAGGATGTGACTGCGCGCCTGAGGGGAACTATTAAATGAGCTTTATTTAAAGATTTATGGGCCACTTCGAGGTTTAACTGCTTTGTTTTCTCCCTCAGGGACCCGAATTAAAATAATGTTTAACCAACTGGGGGGGAACGGCGTCACCGGGGTCCATTAGAGGAGGTGGCACCCCCGAAGGGAGATTTACGGCTCGCTGTATATAATAAATACAGATTATAGAAGTTGAATAATGTAGGGATCTGTGGGCGTTAATGCCCACGGTGGAGTTAACTGAAGGTGGGACGGAGCAGAGGAGTTACAGCAGGGATCCGATGTCTAACAAGAGGGACTCGGGGGAGCTTCACCATTCGTTGGGGCCCATCCGGCGGTCGAAGACGCGGACCGATCCGTCGCCGAGGCCGGCCACGATGAGCGAGCGCTGGGAGTCGCAGGACAAGCTGGTCACGCAGCTGTCGGCTCCGGTCGGGATGTCCTGCAACACAAACACAGTGGTGTCAGACCTCCTCCAGAACCGTCCGTCAGGAGCAGCATCAGCCATCCATCATGTCAGCGATTAGCCCGACAAGGACCAGCACAGGCTGAGAACCAGAACTAACGGACCACACGTCAAAATAATGGAACTGATCGGGTTCGGGTTAGACGTGAAGATTTAATGTGGAAAAAGTCTCACAAACAGGAATCATTCAGCGTTTTAGCACCAACAGCAAGAAACTTTACAGGAACCTGGAATCCGTTTCTGAATTTAATCGAGAAAAAAAACATCCTGTCATCGACATACTGGCTGATTTTATAACAAAAAACAAAACGTATCTTAGCTGGAACCAAACCATCGCTACATTCTATTCAAGCTAGCTTAATATTCACGTTTGATTAATTTAATGTGTCTCGTTTTAAAAAATGTACCAAAAATCAACCGTACGCTCCAACTAGATTCTGTAAAAAAATAAAAATTCTGTGTTCCTCGATGCAACCGTGAAGCCATCATGGAATCAGCTGTGACTGACAGTCACTGAACAAAAAATAATAAATAAAGAGGGACTTTACTGTAGAACTGCAGGCAGAGAGGAGGCGGGTGGAAATCAAAATGTAAACAGTAAAATATCTATAATATGTCACCATTTATTTGTCCAGTATTGGTATATTGATCCCAGGTTTTTCAATAAATAAATAAATACTGGAACAATATGAGCACATGTTGGTTTCAGGTATTTTCAATTTTTGTAAAATAAACAATCAAATAAATGTAAGTTTCATTTAAAAAAAAAAAATTCTTATGATTTCATGACATCACAGCTGAGTCATACAGCATAAAAGATAAATATCTTTTAGTTCTTTCTACTGTTAACCGTGGTTCTTGACTTTACATCGAGAAAATGTGACAGGAACAAAAAAAGAAGAAACTGTTGGAAGCTCAACAGTTTAAAAGACTAACAAAACATTTAGGCTGCAAAGTCAAAGTAAAAAATAAAATCCAAACAATATGTGGATAAATTAAAATTACACATATGAAGATGAAGGAACACTTATTTCCAAATATCTCTCTGGCTCACTCCTGATTGGTCGGCGGTCGTAGCGACTGCGGTGTCACGTCGCCCGACCTTCGCTGATTGGCCGGATGATTCTACTGTATTTTATTTTTAAAAAGGAAGTTACCATATATGGGTCCTTGCCTGATAAAGGACTAAAATTTCAGATTTTTCAAACGCAAAAGGAGAATTCTAGATTAAAAAAAACTAACTTCGCTGAGGTTGCTAAAGGGACGAATGACTCGGAAATCAGGTGCACGTCTGTCAAGAAGTCGATAAAGCTCACATGTGGAAGTAAAACGATCAGAACATCTTCACACAACGAGACAACCGAGGCCCCTGGAAGGATTAATGGACTCGTGTTACAGAACTTGAAGAGGTTCTCGTACCTGGACCTTCATCTCTCGGTCGGTGTCCCAGATCCTGATGACCCGAACGTCTCCGGAGGTCATGAGGAGTCCGGTCTCCTGCTCCCAGTCCACCACCATCCCGGCTCCTGCAACACAACAACGATTATACGGCAGCTGTAGGATTACACTGAATATAAGAGTATTTTATTTAATGTGCATCCACTGGTAGATAATTCACTGATTATAATCACATAATACACACAAAAATAAAGGTTATTCCATCTAAAATCATCAGGTTGCTTTCTGAAACTAGTTCATCCTAAACTCTGGATATTTAAAATGCTATCTATGAAAGTTTAGCTTCAAACGCTTCGAGTCAAACACGTCTGGAGATACTGTCTTTTAAAGAAATTGCCCAGTGAACAACTTTTAGCACGTGTTTATTGTTTGTTTGTTTGGAATAAAGATAAACGATGATGGGAGCAGTTTGTGAAGCTGCAGGTTGAATTTTCAAGCAGCTGATTGAAGAGGAAACTGGACACAAACAATCTGTCGGAGGTTCGTCGGCGCGTTAACGGGGAGGTTCTGGAGAAACACGACTTGTGCAGGTGCAACAGAAAGCGTCGGCTTTTGTTTGATGAAAGTCTCTGGGAGCGAACAAACTTCAGGCTGGACGTCCTCGCTGTCGAGGCGACCGCAGGGAGATGCCAGCGCTGACCCTGGATCTGAGCCCGTCAGCAGATTCTGGCTTTGATGAGTCAAATGGCAGTCGAGTGAGAGAAGCGAGGAGGCATGAAGGAGCAGCGAGACTCTCCGTGTGCTGCTGCACGAGGCCCGCTGGCTCGGAGACGGCTGGAAGAGGCCTGGGCCGGCAGCCCACGGCCAGAACCAGCACGTGTCCCACGCCTTTTGGGCTTTTTTTTATTGTGACTCTCGGAGGGAAATAAACTGACAGTCGCTGCTGATTTATGCAGGAAGAGTTGAAGCAGGACTTGAGCTCGAAAGGCGTGAAATCTTTAAAACATGACGACACAAATAAAGAGCAAAATTACACAATTTATCAGAAACAGTAAAAAAACAAAACAAAAGAAAAACACGTCCTGATCAGCAGCAGCTCCCTCAAGAAAACGATCCAGCTCTCCAGATCACTTCATTCTTTACGTCTAAAAATAAACACTTTGATGGAATCACATTCTGCAAAAAACTGAAAAATTCTGCTGTTTTCGGCCCAACCCAGAACCTAGCACGACTCAGCTGTGACCAACAGTCATGGAACCAACTCTGCTAGCACGCTAACAGCTAGTTTTTGCTGCTGAAGCGTTCCAGGTGGAGATAAAACTCTGTCTGGAAGCACGTAAACAGACGTCTGACAGCAACAGTCGGACACGAATAAACGCACCGTTGGACGTCCTGCAAACTGCTTTGCTTCGAGCACGACAAGGCCTGAAGTTGGACAGAACGCTAACCGGACAGATTTGCGTGGACTGGAGCTAAAGACGCTCAGTTCACGAGATAACAGGAAGTCCACGCAGTCAAATACAGGAACATACGCAGTTTACAGCTTATTTAGCCTGAACAACGTCTTCTCTTCTTTGACTTGTTTATTCTGTAACGCTGAACACTGAAAACCCAACGTGGGGTTTTGAAAGCTACGCTAACTTTAAAAACAAAACCGGCAAACAATAAAGAACCATCTGAACTGTTGGATTCACGACTTTCCATCAACCACTCGTCCGTGACGCGTCGTTTGGTTAGAAAACGTTCCCAAAACTACGCTTAAAATCGCCATTTTTTTTTCATCTTAATCTCTTTATCTCACGTCTCTCATTTAAAATTTTGTTTGCTCGTGTCAAAAACAGTAACATGACAAAGAATCCAGGAAGTTTTTCGGCTGAACTGCAGGCTGTGTTTAAATATAAGAATAAACGGTAAGAATAAAAACATCTATAACATGTAGAGTTCACGTTTTCTTTTACAGCTTTGGTAAAACACCAGCAGACAAAACGTACTGCTGATTCTAGGTTTTTAAAAAGTTTAGTTGAAAAGAAATTCAACGGTCATATTTCTTATTTTAATGATTTCTGTCGTTCTAACTGTGCTTGCGTTCTCTCAGGACTTTAAAATGCAGTGAAAATGACTCCACGGTGATTAAAAACGTGAGAAAAGAGACGTTTTGGGGAGTTTATGGCCTCAAATGATGGTCGACGATGAAGACGTGACAGAAGATGAGAGAGGTGACGGACGGGGAATGACATGAGGCCTGAACTGAGGCGGATTATTTCTGTTTGGATCCTCGTAGCGACGTAAACGAACAGAGTGAAGCCTTGGACCACATTTCCCACAAGCCACGGAACCAACAGTTCTTATGGCGGCGGCAGAACGGAGCTCCAGAAATGCTGCTTTTAGCCGTGACAGGAACTCGTGAAACTCTTCTCCCTGAGCTTCATCTGCTCCTCTGAGTCACCTCCTCCTCCTCCTCCTGGTTCTTTTTTACAATCGATACCCGTCTTACATCACCGCCCGACTTCATGCATTCGCTTCACATTTCCATCCTAATTTGTTCCCATCGCAGCACCTCCAGGCGGAGCCGGATCAGGACTCGCGGTACAGGACTGCACGAGTCGTGACTGAGCTCAACTTTCTTCTGACGAACCAGGAACCCCGAAGCCTCGTGCAGCGGCTTCGAATCCCCCCGCCGTGACGTCAGCACCACGGGGGAAAATATTAGAAAAATAAAAACCCACTTCACAGGGCCTGACGCCGGCTGGCTCCACCGAGCTGAGAGGAGGCATTCCCTTTGAAGCCGGCAGCTCAGCGACGAGGAAATCTGGGTTACAATGAAAGAGGAGGAAGATTCCCCGACGCGCTCAGACGTGAGCACGAGTTTCCTCCAGAAATAAGGAGCGTCGCAAAAAAGCTCCTCAGTTTATCTGCTTCTTCATTCATCAATATCTCTGCATGATCCTTCCAGGAATCTGAGGAGGACGTGGAGGAGAGAAGATCATCCAGGATGTATGTATCCACCCTCAAAACACACGGCATCAAGTTTATGTGGTCAGACATGAAGTGTTCAAGAAGTTTTAACTTTTGCTGCCTTAAAAGAAAGAAAACAAACCAGGGATCTCTGACTCTGGTCCTCGTGAGCTACTGTCCTGCAGGTTCTAGACGTTTCTACAACACTCCCGACTCACATTAATGGATCATGAACAGACTCGTGTAGAACTTGACAACAAGCTGCTGGACGGTAGCCACGAGGACCGGAGCTAGACATCCCTGGAACAAAGCAATCGAAGTGGCGGCTTGACCACCTCAGAGTCTCTTGAAACTTTCTAGGAATGATCTCTGGCATCTAAACTGACATCTGCTCTTTTTGTTCCAAGCTGAAATTCCAACATATTCATCGTTTTTCACCCAATCATCTCTCACGAGTTGGACATTGAGCCACTTTCAGACATCCACATCTCTTGAAGTATACGTCCTTCAGTCTCCACATGTTCAGGAGATGTTCAACCAGAGAGAACCCACACTGCACGAGGAGAACATGGAGACTCCACCCAGAAAGATCCCAGGTGTCCATGAACCAGCTTCCAGCCCCACTTCTGGAAATCAAGACTCCAGAGATCTCTACCAACAGTCTACATCCGGTGAGTCAGACCACATGACTAACGGATCCATCCAGGTGCCCACTTCCTCTTTCTAAATCTCTCCCAGGTTACCTCTTCTTCTCTCTCAGTCTCCGATCAAACGAACTCCTCGGTGGGTTCAGGGGTCAGAACTCGTCTTAAACTCGACCCTCCAGCTCCGAACGCTCGGCTGCATCCAAACGGGAGAAAACTGGGCCTCGGAGGGAACGTTAGCGGGTCGGAGTTACCCACACAGAAATCAATACGGACACGAGCTGTGAGAAGGAAGAAGCTGAAGCGTTAAAAAACAAAAAGCAGTGTGGGCAACGTCTCCTCGGCGGTACCGGCACCGGGGTGGAGGTATAGATAGAACTCCTGCTCCGAGGTCTCCACAATAACAGCAGAAACCTTGTCAGCCGGAGTTTCCTTCTTCCTGCTCCTGCATCGGCGAGACGCTCCTGATTTGTTGGTTGTTTTTGCATAAACATGTCAGTTTCCCTCGTCGTCCTCTGCATTCTGATTGGACGGCGTTACCTCCGGCGCTGATCCGGCACTCTGCAGCTCATTAAACCCAAACCTCTGCTCTTTTCACTCTCTTTGAAGAGGTCCTCCTGGACTCTGATGATGAACCTCTTCTTGGGATTGCTGGGATGTTGTGGGGCTCTCTGACCGACGGAGAGGCTTCCTTTTATTTGACCTTTTGGCATTTAGGGAAGCTACGACCTGCCGGCTCGCCTTATAAAACGAGACGCTGGTGCTTTCTGGCCCTCTGAACATGTTTTCTTTCTTTAAAACGCTGAAATGACGCCACTTATAGGAGCCAGAAAGTGTAAAAACAGAAGAAACCTGTTGGGTTTTTAACCTTCTGATCGCTCTGGAACTTTTTTTGTCGGGGAAAAAAACAAATCTAAGCTTGAAGTTGCAATATTTAGTTATTCCACATGTCCTGTTTTTTTTTTTAAAAAATCTCAAAAACAAATAATATGTACGAACCAGATTGTGTAAAATACAAAAAATTTCAGACACCTCCACAAAACCGTGAAGCCACGACTGACTCAGGTGTGATTAACAGTCATGTGACAAAAATTCTTCAAAATCTAAAGCCTGAAATGGTGACGTGTCATCAAAACCACTCGTGTCTCGTTTAAATATTCGTCAAAAATTAACCTTTTGCTCTGACGAGATTCTGTAAAAAACAAAAAATTCTGCGCTCCACGTCACAAACGTTAAGCCATAAAATAGTGAGCGGTGACCAGCAGTCATGTGACAAAAACTCTGAGACTTTTTTTAGCTGAACTATATTTTTTAAAAACTTTTTTGTAAAATATAAATATACATTTTTATTTTTTTTTTCATGATTTATGCCAGTAAGAGGTGCAGTTTTCTCTCAGAACTTTCAAATACAACTTGCTAAAAGGTTATTATGGATTTGTTTCACCCAAGGATGGTAAAAAATAAAAATAGAAAAACTGCTTACTTCAGCTTTAGGAAGCAGCAGCAGGACATGATTCAGGAAAACATCCAGTCCAGGGAAAGAAATCCAATAAAAATGTGTTTTAAATGAGCCGAGAAGAATAAAGTGATTTCAAGCCTACATTTGTGTAATTTCTTGCTTTTTTCTAATCTTTAAAACCCCCAAAAACCAACTAATAAATCTTAATTTCTAATGAAAGTGTCGTATGTCGAGTTTTTTTTTTTTTAATGTTTAAAGCCAACAAGAAGAATAAATTTAAATCTACATTCTGTTAGTTTCCCTCAAAGTCTCACACGAGGCTGTCGGAGAGTTAAAAACCCATCGATTCTCTCTGTTTTTAAAACGTTCTTTGTGATTTTTAAAAAAGATTTTGTGCCTTTTGAACTCAGTTTCGGGGGTTAGTTTTGCTGAGCGGTTCTTTAATAAATGGCGACGAAGTTTATTTTTAATTCTGGTGATTTTCTGACGAAGAAATGAATCTCTGCAGGAAGCAAAACTCAAATATGACTGTCTGGTTGGTTTGAGCTGCACTTCATCATTAATTAATTAACGAACTAATCGTCTCCATCAACAGGCGACGCTCGGTGAAGCTCTGCTGCTCTCAGATTTCCGATTCGTGTTTCTTCTCCTCGCTGTTTCTCGACCAGTAAAAACTCTTCTGTCGGAACAAATTCTGCTTTTTTGTCTCATTTTGCTTCGACCGAGCGACGTCCAGGTCGTGGATTCATCCCGGAGCTCCACCAGAACCGCCCGACTTCCACCAACGCAGAAAAGGGACAAAGAGACAGAAGACGGCGATAAAAGGAAACGAATCCTGAAAGGAGTGAAAGGAGGCAGACGGCCGACAGGAAAGTAATTAAACCGAGTCTGAATGTGATCTGCAGATGAGAAAACTGAACAAACACGGAGGACAGATTAGTGGTTCGTCGCTTCAGAGCTTCGCTACCACGTAAAAAAACTACAAAAATGGTTTCAGCTGCAAATTCTCTGAACAATTTAACATTATTTCACATTTTTTTTGTTAAATTACAGAAAATAACGAGTAAAGTCAAAGAATAAAAGCTTTAAATGGTAAAATTTTAATGTAAACTTTTTTTTATTGCAGTATTTCAATCAGCAAAAATATCAGATTACAGAAAAAAAAAAGATCTTAAGGACTGAAAAACGGGAAATAAGACTTTAAAGTGTTACTTTACAGGTTTTGTTAAAACTAGAGATTATAAGTAGGAACAAAATATTAATTTACATGTTGATTGTAGAATAAAACTTCATATAATAATAATAAAATTAATTTTATTTTGCAATGTGTGATGCAACAATCACAGACTTTTACTCGTTCATAATTTTTAAATTTAT
Organism: Stegastes partitus; assembly: GCF_000690725.1. Classification (NCBI taxonomy): domain Eukaryota; kingdom Metazoa; phylum Chordata; class Actinopteri; family Pomacentridae; genus Stegastes; species Stegastes partitus. The sequence continues at coordinate 76,218 of NW_007578790.1, forward strand.
TTTTAGTTATTTGAATTATTTACATTAAGGGTAAAGAAAATTAAATAATATTGTAGAATATTATTTATGATTATAGTATTTGATATTCCCTGTTTTGTTAATATACAGCTAATAACTAGTAGCTAAATATTAATTTACTGTTTTTATTGTAGAAAAAAAATGCAAATCAAATAATAATAATATGTTATTTTATATTTCCCTGTTTTTAAATAAAATAATAACCAATAAATCAGAAAAAAGGCATAAAATTACATAAATAAACTAATTAATTTGGTCTTTTACAGTGTGTGACCATCAAATGAAGCTTTTAGTGGATTTAAAGCAGATAAAAATCTCTTTACTTCACACACGCTCATCATTATTTTTAAAGTATTCCAGTTCATATTCACACATTTTATTTTTCCTGCTTTTTACAGCTGATTATTGATCCTAAAATAAAGTCGTTTAGAACTTTTCTCTCCTCGTGTCCTCTCCTCTGGAATAAATAAACGCCGGCTGACTATTTATCAAACTCCTCCGACCCTCCCTCTGACCTTTCCTCTCGTTTGATTTCGGTTTCGGCAGCAGAAGAACTCCTCTGGACGTTAATCCCTGCAGCAGACAGACCGGTGGCTTCGCGCTATTAAAATCACGCCGCCAATTAAACGCCGGCACCTTCGGGAGCGGCTTCAATTAGTGTGTTTTTTAGACATGAAAGAGGCCGAGTGAGGTGAAGACGAGCGACGGGGCGGCGACCGTTTGAAGACCAAAGTGTTTAAAAAGCTCATCGCTGGATTTGGGTCAAACGCCGACATGCACATCTGCTCCGTCAGCGACAACTCGCCAAAAAACGAGATGCAGACATTTTAGACGACAACATCACAGTCGAAAGTTCATTTAACTGTGATAGAAATGAGAAGAAGTTAATGAAAATGCTGGAATATAAACGTTTAACCCTCTGAACCCGCCGGCAGGTTGGAAAAAACACCATTTAACTGAAATCTAAACCATAAAAACACCATTTAACTGAAATCTAAACCATAAAAACACCATTTATCGGAGTCCAAAACTGTAAAAACACGAAGAATCATCAGATTTTTAACTTTCCGACGCCCTAATCTTCTGCATTCGGGGAAGCTTCGACCTGCCTGGTTGACAGAGACCTTGTGAATATGGCAGAATGGGCGAGACGTTGTAATGTCAACCTGATGACTGAAATCTTTCTCACCGTCTGAACCTCAGAATCCCACCGACAGCTTTTAAAGCACGTTTTGTTTTGGGAAACCACCAAAATGACGCCATTTATCAGCTAGAAACTGTAAAAAACTGCGAGAAAACCCCCCAAATCTAAGCTTAAAGTCGTGATAATTCATAAAAATAATGTCGTATTTAAATTAAAAAATAATAATAAATTGCTCACACTGATGAGAATCTGTAAAAAGCAAAAGACTACTGGGCTCCTCGGGTCGTCTGTGAAGCAAAAATTCTCGTTTAAAAATTCACCAAAAATAAACGATGGGTGCTATCGAGATTGTGTAAAAAACAAAAAATTCTGTGTTCCTCATCACATCTGTGAAGCTTTTAATAACTGGGCCGGGACCAACAGTCAAGTGACAAAAATTCTGAGAGTTTTTGGGCCGAGCTGCGTTTACACGGAGCAGACAGACTGTAAATAATCAAACATTTATCGTATGTAGGTTATAGTATGTAGGTTTTATTTCTGTAACACGTGTTGGGAAAAATAAACAACCTGCACCTTTTAACTGACATTTCCCTGTGATTTACAGCATCATAGCTTTATTGTGCTGGCTTGTTTCTGAGTTCTGGATCTCCTGACCGAGAACTGAAAGGAAGTGAGAACTTTTTCTTCCTGAACTTTGTGGCGACTGTCAGGAGTGAAGTGATGATGGAGCGTCACCAGACAGATGAATGAGTGACGGGTTGAAGGGGAACGACAACAAAAAATAAAATAAAACCTAAAAATAAAAAAAAACCAACCAGAGGCTGTCGAGTGCAGCAGCACCTTTGGGCTTGTTGGGAGAATAAAGAGGAGACACTCACCTCCTTGCTTACTCCTGTCAAGATAGATGGAGACCCTTCTGGCCAGACCTGCGAGCAGGAAGGGATGGAAGGAAGAGGAAGAGGAGGAAGAGGAGGAGGAGGAGGAGGAAGAGCGAGAACGTAACAGAAAGCAAGCAACACATTAGCAAGAACCCGCCGCTGTGCAAGCCCAAACCAAACACAAAAACACTCGCCGACTGCCGGCAGAGGCGCGAACAAGGCAGCGGCAGAATCACAGGAACCGGACCAGAGCACCAGAACCGACCCGATCCAATAAGAACTCCTGATTAGAGACCTGTTGCTCTGGAGGTCGCGCCGCCTTGTTCAGCCTCTCTCAGGAGAGAACAAAAAACACAGAAAGAGGGGTGAAAAGAAAACAAAGAAAACCAAACCAAGGACCCGGCAAAGGAAGGAGACCAAGCCAGACGGGCCACGGAGACGATGGGGAGCGACACACAGGGTGGTGCTGGACGATGGGATGAGTGGCTGCAGGCGGCTGGACTTCCTGAACTCGTGTTTGGTTGCTTTACTAACGAGGTGGAAAACAATCCGAAGCAGAGGCCTGTAGTTATGGTGCTCTACTTGGAAACAGATGAAAACCTACAAGTGCTCCACTAAAGGTCTGATAGTTGAAGCTCTGTGCAGGTCCGGCTGAGCTCTGCTGGTTTAGACGTGACCAGGTTCACATTTCTGTCTCTAATAAAAAAAATGAGCAAGTTGTGAACAACTCTGTGCGTCACCTTTGGTAAAAAAAATCCAAACAGCGCAGGAGTTAATTCTAGAGTTTATCCTTCCTGCTGCAGCGGTCACGGATTCCCTCCTAAAAACCTCCCATGAGCCACAAACGGCAAAGAAAACGCAAAGTTAAGGACGAGAAACACCCTGAACGCCTCTGACAGCGTGTCTGCAGCAGCGTCCAGGCTTCATGAACCTGAACCTGCTGCTGCAGGTCAGGACTCAAGTCGAGCAGGTAAATGAGCAGCACTCAGGTGAACCTTCCTCGGCTACGACACCGATGTGACGACAGACTTTAGGGTGAATCTGACTGAAGGGACTCGATTTTAACTCCAGACTTCAGTAGAACTTGTTAGTTTTCGTTGTCCGGTTGCACCAGCACCGACCTGCTTCACGTCCACGATAACGAACCCTCTGAACCCCCGAAACCTGCCAACAGGTTTATAAGACGAGTCATCTTTTATTTTAGCAGAAACAGACACGATCACCAGATGAGTCCTCGAACTGCTCATCTGTGATGTTTTGTCAGAAAATTTACTCAAATCAGAGCCGAGAGTTGTGATTTATCATCAAACTCGTCTCGTTCTCTGTCGCATTTAAAATTTTAACCAGATTCTGTAAAAAACTAAAGATTCTGTGACTTTTTGGCTGAACTGGGTTGAAGTGCAGGAGAGGAGACGCCACAAATAAACTGTTTGGAGACGTCTGATTCTGTAAAAAACAAAAAAACTCTGCACTTCTTGTCGCTTTCATGAAGCCACGACCGACTCTGCTGCGATTAACAGTCGATTTTTGGCGACTTTTCGGTTGTTCTGCAGGCTGTGTCTCTCTTTTTTTTTTTTAATGCACCAAATAAACTGTTTGGAAACGTCTGATTCTGTGAAAACAGAAGTCACGACTTCATCACAACTAAACAGTTTGCTCAAAAAAGTTTCTACAAAAAAATAAAAATTCTGCATAATTCAGCAAAACCGTGAAGCCACGACTGACTCCGCTGTGATTAACAGTCGCCTGACAAAAAATCAGCGACTTCTCAGTTGAACTGCGGGCTGCTAACACAGAGCGGAGAGGAGACAAGTGGGAAACTAATTCAATAAAGTAAAAATAAAAAAGAAAACATCTATAGTGCGTAGAGTCACACCTGGAGGCACCTGGAAAAATGTTGATTCCGAGTTTTTGCAATTTTTGTGAAATATTAATCAAAGAAATTCTACTTTTTAAAAATGATTTTTGTCGTTCTAACAGACGACACTCTGGAGTCTCTCCTCCTCGTCCTGGTCGCTCTGTTTCCATAGAGACGTGGGACTACATCGCTGTGAGAAACGAGTAAAAAAGCCCAAAAACTGCTCCGAGTTCAGACGGTCGATAATTCTTTTACCAGATATGTTTTTCAGATTCTGTGCAAAATGTTCGAAGGCTCCGAAAAAACAAACAAACAGAGAAATGGGAAGATGCAGCTGCTGCTGTGGGTGGAGATGGGTGGGACTGTACTGTGGGGTTATGGGTGGGTGGGACT
>NW_007578790.1:81148-98738 GCF_000690725.1 Stegastes partitus
CAGGAAGTAGAATAGAGCGTTGATCTTTACTGTGGGTGCAGGCGGAGGGCTGACCTCGGGTGGTGGGCAGCATGTCGGACAGGCCCTGCCACGCCGTCACCATCTCCGGGTTCTTCTGGTCGGCGAAGTTCTTCCAGATCCGCAGCGCTCCGTCATCTGCAAACACAGCAGAGTGTGTGTGAGGTGTGTGTGTGAGGAGTGTGTGTGAGGTGTGTGTGAGGTGTGTGTGTGAGGTGTGTGTGTGTGTGTGTGAGCAGGAGGTTTGATGAAAATAAATAAAACCTTGAACTCCACCGTAAACACAACTTTTAAGAGAAAAACGGAGATCTTCAGAGGAAGCAAAGCCGGGAGCATAAACCACGAGGAAGTCGTTACCGCCTATAAAAGTGATTCACGTCTCGCCTTTTCTTTCCTTCTGTGTCTTTAATGTCCCGCCGCTGGAATCCTTCGCAGCACGGCGGGCGAATGAGTGCACACTGACGCGGTGGAATCTGGATTTATGAATCCCCGAGCAAACTGAATAAACGCTCTGACGTCGGCTCGTCCTTCCCGTCGGTGTCTAACCAACAAACGAGCCTTTTCTGTGTCTGTGCTTCCAAACCTGTGGCGGTGAGCAGCAGCGAGCAGTCGTGTCCGTTCAGGTACTCCATGGAGGTGATGCGGGTGTAGCGGGGGTTGCCGTTGTAGAAGTAGTCCAGCCGCTCGCCCTTCTCCCAGTCCCAGAAGCTGCAACACACAATCAGACAGAATGAAGCCGAACCGTTCGCACCACCTCTCCCTGCACGACGAGTTCACGACGTTCAGACGCTCACCAGATGCTGTCCTTGTCGGCCACGGCGATGCAGGTGTTGAACGGGTGGAACTTGACGACGGACGGCACTCCGGGGTTTCGGTTGATGAAGATCTGGTCGTCCAGACGGGAGACACCTGAAGGAGGAAAACCCAGAGTGAGAAGAACGCTTTGATATAAAGTCCAGAACCTCTACGGGAACAGAACGACCAGGACGAGGAGGAGAGACTCAGACATGTCTTCTGACACAGAACGACAAAAATCATAAAAAACTTTTAAAAAAGAAGTTGAATTTCTTTGATTACATATTTTACAAAAATTGAAAAAACTTGGACTCAACATTTTCCAGGTGCCTCCAGATGTTACCAATGGAGACTCTACACACTGTAGATATTTAACTGTTTGTACTTTTTAAATTAGTTCCACACTCGTCTCCGCTCTGTGTTAGCAGCCTGCAGTTCAACTGAAAAGTCACTGATTTTTTGTCAGGCGACTGTTAATCGCAGCAGAGTCAGTCATGGCTTCCCGGTTTTGCTGAATTATGCCGAATTTTTATTTTTTTGTAGAATATTTTTCAAGCAAACTGTTTATTTGAGGGGAATGTTAATCGTACCAGTCAGTCGTGGCTTCATGGCAATAAGTGTAGAATTTTCTGTAATTTTCTTTCTTTCTTTCTTTTTTTTTAACAGAATCTGATGTTTCCAAACTGTTTATTTGTGGATTTTTATTTTTTATTTTTTTTAAAGCGAGACGTCTCCTCTGAGCTCTGTATAAATGCAGCCTGCAGCTCAACCCAATTCAGACCAAAAGTAACAGAATTTTTGCCACACGTCTGTTAATTGCTGTTGAATCATTAACAGCTTCACAGTTGCACCAAGGAGTGAAGAATTTTTTTATTTTTTATTTTTACAGAATATGGTTTATGTTTAGCAAACTTTTGAATGAGACACAGAATAAGGTGAGGAAAAAAAAAAAACGAAATTAGATCTTTAAAAATTATTTCACAAAAAAACAAAAACAAACTAGAATCAACATGTACAACGTTTCTCAAAGTGCCCTCAGGTGTTGCCAACACTAGAATAAAAGGCGACTCTATATCTCTATAGATAACTGGTTTCCATGAACACTGCCTGCAGTTCAGCGAGACGTCTCAGACGGTTGGTCATGTGACCGTTGGGCTACTTTGGGCTTCACAGCTGCAAACAGGCTGCAGAACATTTAGCTTCGTACGGAACACGTTTAGTGCTAGCGGCTAATTTTTGGTTATGGAGCGATTTTGACGAATTTTGACGATGCTCAGATTTACATTAGACGAGTAGTTCAAGGACCGTTGGAAAGCCGAATGTCTGGCACGTTGTTTAGTCGTTCTGGTGATTCCTTTAAAGACGACGGCCCTTTTCAAACCCACCGACGGGTTCTGGGGTTCAGAGGTGGTACCTTTCACTCATCTTTGTTAGTTTCTCTTTAATCGCTGGTTCTGTGATGGTGCTTGTAGGGGTTCTGTCGGTGATCTGGTTCTGAACTCTTAAAAATGGGTTTACTGAAGGGGAATAAAACAGATCCAGAAACCGGATTAGATCTAGAGCCGGGTTTGGATTGGGTAGGTTTATATCTGGATCGGGGTGAATGAATCCAATGTAGGTCTGAAAAACCAACACGAAACCCAGATGGATCCACCTGAACCTGGACAGAAAATGTGGGATTTTCAAACCTGGATCTGGATCAAAGTTTCTGCTGCTTGTCAGATGTACAGATAATGAGGAACTGCTCTCCTTCCTCCATCTTCATCTAAACCCTGAGGATCTGCTCTTCCAGGTTCTAGTTTGTGACCCGTTCTGCTCAGACTCGGGTTCTGTGGTATCGACACCAGGGTGAAGTGTTTGTTTGATTTGAGTCGTTCTCGTTGCAGCGGAGAGCCGACGCACTTCATTTTGTTCTCATGTGGTTGAGTTAGCATTCTGATGTTATTTATGACTGTGGGACCTTCGGGTTAGTTGGTTTTTTAACTTCTTGACCTGCCAGTAAATAGAATCACGTCTTTGCCGACGTCCTTCCTTCTACGCTGCTCCCTTCCCCCCTTCAACCGACCAATAGAAACCAGCAGCATCACAACCTGGAACAGAAAACCACCTGAGAGCCACGATTACTGCGACACATGCGGTTATTTAACTGGACTCGCAGCTGCCGGCGTGTTCAGGAATACCAACGACACCGTGGGCCTCGGGGCTCACCAGATCGGTTAATACGCCAAAGTCAGACCGCCTGAGGGCATTATTCAGGGCTGCAGGGCCCGAGCCTGGAAATGGAGATTTTTATAAACTGGCTATAAACTGGCGAGGCAATTTTCTGAAACAGCTGGGCACCGTAGTCTTTAGCAAACATCCATCAAACTACAGATTGAACTAGATTAAAGTGTCCCTGGTGGATGAATACGCTCTCCAGTTGCAGGACGATATATGTGGAAATGCATCGAGTTGCCTGTTAAAAAAAAAACATTTTGTGTCATGGACCTTTAATTTTACAATTTTATTCCACGTTTCAGTTTCACACGAGCTTTAGTTTTCTTGGTTCAGCTATTCTTCAGTTGGTCTTTGTGTCCATTTGTCTGTCTAGGTGGAGCCACGATGCAGACATGTAGTCATCTTTAGAAACTCTTGTGTGCTTTGTCTCATCAGCCACTAGTTTTTGGTACATCTACAGGCACTGATGGTGCATCTATGAATGTCTCCGTGAAGATTCTCAGTCATCCAGGTCATGGTTATTCTCATAGATTAATCATCATTCCATGTGCCAAGTTTTATGCATCTGCCAATTTGTTTTTTTAGTCCTAAAATCTGCAGGAAGAAGACTCAGTCAGTCGAGTCAGTTTAGGAAGACTGAAGTTCTGATTAGCGGTACTACGGCTCCTTCTACACCTCGTGGTTACTTTGTGATCCAGCGTACGATCGTTTTCAAAAACCAGAATAAGTAAAAAATCCAGATTGCAAAAGTAAAAGACTTGAGGCGAGTAAAGGAATAAACCATATTAGTCAGTGGGCAGCAGGAGATCTGAGGCGGAGTCCCTCAAGGTTCAATTCTAGGACCTCTAACGGTTGGTCAATAAAATAATGAATTTCCTTCCCGCTGAGCAGTTTCAAGTTGATTAGACATGATTAGACATGATTAGACATGATTAGACATGATTGGACATGATTGGACGGCTGGATTCAGCTTCATCGCATTGATTTTCTACTTTGGGGTCTGAATTTTTTCAATGCGGTTTTGCTAAATTATTTGTTTTTGATTGTTGATGAACAGAAACGCTCCACTGTTCAACTTAAAAAAAATGCAAATATTAAGAGTTAGTGAGTCGAATACCAGCTCAGTGATTCAGCGTAGCAGAAACCAGAACATGCCGGAGAAAGTAAAAATATCCAGATTGGAAAAGCAAAGACTTGAGGCGAGTAAAGGAATAAAACATATGAGTCAGTGGGCAGCAGGAGATCCGAGGTGTGTAAATAATGTCCAGTTGTGCACCTCCACGAGCAACCGCACAAACACGCTGATGCAACTGCTGTACCGCGCGTTGTCATGGCAACAACACATGCCGGCTCACCGGGCCTGTCCCTGGCGACGTGAACTCGCTCTCGAGACCAAAATAATGAGATGTAGAAGAATGAGTAAAAAAAAAATAAGTGTATCACAGATGGAAGTAGTTGTAGGGAAGAGAGGCCGAGGACTTTGGGTAAAAGCCGGGAGAGATCATCGGCTTTTTGCTTCTGCCAGCCGAGTCGATAAGGAGCTCCTGTTAAATCTGAAACTACACTGTGCACCAGTGAGAGACGAGAAACTCCAGTCGGATCAGGCTCACGGGCTAAAATACCACTTTTTCTACTGTTTCTATCTTTGCTGCCTCCTCTCTCTCTCTGGGCAGACTGAGGGCAGCCCTACGACTTCTCTCTTTCAGAAAACTGTGAGGGAAATTCAATGATTTGCCGGGGAGCTTGAAAAAAAAAAAAACAGAAGATGAGAGGGGTGAGACATGTGCGTGAGCAAACCTCAGCTCTGACGCCATTCGCCTTGTGACTCGGTGCGAGTGTCGGGTCGTGGATGTGTGAAGGGGGGCTGCCGCTGACGTCGGGGGTGTTAGCGATTCTGTTTGAGGAAGGGCTAACGGCGCCGTGGGAGTCTGCAGGATGCTTCCTCCGGCTCTTTAATGTGCGATTCTGTGTGTGTCTGTGTTTGTTGGGGGTGGGTGGGGGGAGTCCTGTGAGTCACAGAGCAGGAAGTTTCCAGCTGTGGATCGGCTTCAATCCATCTTCTCATCGCTGGGAAACATGTGCACACTCGCTCGGTGTAATCCTGGCATGTGTCTCGGTCGGTTTCTCTGGATTTCACCCCAGATTCTGTTCCCTAAACATTAAATTAAACATGACTCTGGCTGATTCTCGGGGCTCCTGAGATCTGACCACAGATGTCAGAAAGGACTGGTGGAAAATGAATATGATCATCTAAGACACGGGAGTGATTTGTCCTTGAGGAGTCGTATAATCAAGTAGATGCGGAGTCCCTCAAGGTTCAATTCTAGGACCTCTAACTATCTAAATTTGCTTCCTGCTGAGCAGTATTTCAGCTGATTAGACATCAAACAGGTACATCAATATTGAATTAGTTCAATAGTGAAAGTTCAGTAGACGTCTAGATCACATGTTGATGTTTCAATGTCATTTCAATGTTTAAATATATACGCGACTGGAACAAAAACAGGTCCAAAGGTTCAGTCGAGGTTCAGTTAGTTCAATAATTGAAATGTGTTTTTCATACTTTCCATATTCACATTGTACTTTTATATTAAAGAGATTTTGATTTCTTGAATTAACTGACTTTAATAACTGGGATTTTGATTCATGCTGTAATTGTAACAGATTTTTCTTTTTGTCTGTATTTCAGCCTCATTCTGCTCCAAAAACATTAAATTAAACATGATTCTGGCTGATTCTCGGGGCTCCTGAGATCTGACCACAGATGTCAGAAAGGACCGGTGGAAAATGAATATGATCATCAAAGACACGGGAGTGATTTGTCCTTGAGGAGTTGTATATTGAAGTAGAGGTGGAGTCCCTCAAGGTTCAGTTCTAGGACCTCTAACGGTTGGTGAATAAAATGATTAATTTGCTTCCTGCTGAGCAGTTTTCAGTTGATTAGACATCAAACAGGTACATAAATGTTGAATTAGTTCAAAAGTGAAAGTTCAGTAGACGTCTAGATCACATGTTGATGTTGTTTTGATGTCATTTCAATGTTTAAATATGCGAAAAACGTCCAGAAGTTTACTTGAGGTTCAGTTCATAAAGTATTCAAATGTGTTTTATTTTTATACTTTTCATACAAAGATTGTTCTTATACATCAAAGATATTTTTATTTTTTCAATTAAATGACTTCAATAAGTTTGGGATTTTGATGTATGTTGTAGTTGTACCAGACTTTTCTGTATTTCAGCCTCCTCCTGCCCTTATTAAGGCTCCATTAACATTCAAATAAACACACAACTGCTTGTATCATGTAAGGCCAAAGCGATTAAAACCTGGGATGACATTCAGTTCATTAATTTAGCTTAATTTCTGTGCAAATGAATTCTTTATGTAAAGCGAAGTCCAGAGTTTCTTCTACCTGTGAAATGGGAACTACTTAGATAAACAAGAAGACTCAAGTCAACACATTTGTAAAAGTTTGTTTCTTCGTAGCCGTGCATGATGCTAACCTCTCTGCGTGATGCTCCGACTCTGCCGTCTCACGCGAGCGTTCCTCAGAAACCTCCACTGCCGCTCCATCCTCACCTGGCTCTCCAGGTCGTGCTCCTCCGGGATCTGAGACGACAAAGAAAACAGAAACACAACTCGTCACTTCGTTCGGAACATTTCTGAAACGTCGGGAGTGCGTCCGTCTGTTCTGCCTCGACTCCGCTGGAAATCTGTCACACTTCTGCTCGATTTAAATTTCAAAGTCGAGCTCAGAATTAAAATTCCGTCTTGATCATTTCTTTTTATTTTTTAGCATTCAGTGACCGCTGCACCAGATAATGGCTCCGAGTTCCCTCCTTTATGAGAAGAACCAGAACTCTTCTCGGGATAATTGGTGTTTATCAGCGAGTCTCGACAGACCGGCGGGCTTCTGTCGGGTTCTGAGCGACGGGAGGAAAACAAAAAAGCAACGACTTGAGAGGAAGCAGGTTTCTGGTAAACAAACACACGCTGAGTTTCTCACTTTTGTTTGTGGTCTGATTAAAGTTCGTTTCCCTCAGAGCGTTTGTACGACTGGTCTGATGAACATTTTGTAACCTGGACTGTTCACATAATGGAGTCATCACAAGAAAAGACTTTAAACTGCACAGATTGAGTTTTATTGGTTTCAACTTGACCCTGTTGTCGTGTTCATCGAGCCTCTAATCACGATTTATTCTGAATTTATACAGACTTTACTCCACATTGAGCTCACTTTGCTTGATGTTCGTGTGTGATTTTGAACATAACTCAGCTCTACGGCTCTTTTTCAAACCTTTAAATGATTTAAAAAAAAAAGATTTTCTACTTTGCTAACTTTAAAATCACAAACGTCTCATTTAAAAAGCAGCCTGTGGGTTTGAACGGTTTGTTATCAGAGGAAGAATCTGTAAAAAACAAGGAAGTGAACAGTCTGTGAACTAATCATCTGCGCTGGTAATTAAATCTAAGCTTGAACTTGCAATAAATCATCATAATTAATTTAGTTTTTTTTTTCTTATCTAACAAATTGCCAAAAAAATAAACAATTTACTTCAACCAGATTCTGCAAAAAAATGAAAAAAAATAATCAACATTTTTTTGTTGCAACCAGAAATCAAGTAAATTATTAAAACATCTAGTTTATGGAGCCACCTGTTTTATTTTATTTTTTCTGGAGTTGGTAACACCTTTGTGCTCTTGGACAAATGCTGTGATTCCAGTTTTTTTTTTTTTTTTTTTTTAATTTTTGTAAAAATAAATATTCAAAGAAATTCAACTTCTGAGACTTCAAATCATCCATAGAGATAAAAACACAAATATCTATGGAGATATATACGTTTTTTTTCTAGTACTGGAAACAGAAAAATGTCGTACATGTTGATTCTAGTTGTTTTTTGGGGGAAACAACTATAAAACATTAATTTAGTTTTTTCATTTTCAACCATTTATTGTATTTTTTGCACAGAAGACATTCTGAAGTTCTGTCTCCTTCTAGTCACGGTTCTGCTGTTTCCATAAAGCTGCAGGACTCGAGTCCTAAACCTGCAGCACATTTCTAAATATACCAAACTATTCCTTTAAGACTCGGACACTTTGCACCTCCACTAGCAGCTTCTTCTCCTTCTTCTTTTTTTAAAAAAACTTTCCTCATCGCCGCGTCCTCTCAGGTTGCTTCTGCGGGAGATAATGAGTCGAGGTATCAGGTTCACTTTACGTAACGGCATCTCATCGCAGCGGGCGCGCACAGGGACGATATTAACTTTATTAAGTCTTACGTAACCGCGCAGAACTCATTCCTGCAGAAGGACTCTGTTAAATATGCAGAGCGTCGCGTGAAGCAGACGTTTTCTTTTCTGCCGAATATATTAGAGTCATAAATTAAAAATTGTGAATAAACACCAGAGTGTAAACGTTAGCGCCGGCTGATGCAGCTGCTCGGCGCCGCGTGGCCTCGCTACTACCGCCAGTCGTCAGTACTCCTGCAACGCCGTCGCTCAGCACGCTCTTTAACACCTCCGAGCAGGTAGATGGGCGTGTAGGCGCTTCACACGGCGACGTCTCCGGGGGTTTTTGGCGCCTGACCGAGCCTGAAAGGAGGCAGGTTCAGCAAACAGAGGAGAGAGTGTGTGCGCCAAGGTAAGAGGCAGCTGATGGTGTCGCTGGAGTCCTGCACTGTGTCAGCTGCTAATGCAACGTATAATGAGGCCCTGAGGTGAGAGATGTGTGCGAGGCTCCTGCAGAGCTCTGCACGCTGTGGATGTGCCGCAAATCTACAGCAGCCACAAGCATGTGGACGCTGCATTACAGGGGAGCGTCTTCTGCTTGCATATTGTCACATTCCCCCGAGAACAGTCTGTCGTTTGTGTTCTGCTGGGTTTAGAACTCACCACAAAGTCTCACGTTCTGGTGGAAAATACTAAACATCCCATTCGTGTCCTCGGATTGAAAAGCAGCTCGTCTTTAGAAGAAGAAAAACCACCCAGAGCGCTTCATTTGTCACAGATGGAAACTGAACAGAATCGTGTGTGATGCGCCGTCTGGTCGGCAAACAAACCAACCGAAGCTCCAAGTCGGTCCATTAAACTAAAAATACAGCGTTTTAACCACGTAAACCATGAAATGAACATCAGAAAATTCTAATTTAGTTATTAAACCTTCTGACAAACAAGGTCTATTCACATATATGAGTTTTAATTTGTATTATTTTTTGGTGCATGAGTCGCTGATCTGTGGTGGTTATCGGCCTTTCATTGAAAGTCCACGGGCCGCCATTTCCACGCCGCCAGACTTTTGACGAGTGTTTTAATGACTTTAAATCAATTTCAGGTGTGTACGATGTTCCCCCTAGGAGGAGAGAGATTTTGAAAATGGCCCAAAAATGAGCAAAAATGGGTCATAATGCTCGCCATTTTTCCAATATGGTGGATTGGCTGTTGGGTTTAGGGCTTGGTGCTAATTGACTTTTTTGTGCGTCCCGACCTGCTATATATGCCCACCAAATTTCGTAGCTGTAGATGAAACGGCCTTCCAACGGGACTCTGACGAATGGTGGAAACACAGCGAAAATGCGGAAAATGGCGTTTCATTGAAATTGCTTGGGCCGCCATTTCCATGCCATCAGACTTTTGAGGAGCGTTTTAATATCTGTTAATGACCACATCTGGTTGTAGGTGCTGGCCAAATTTCAGGGGTGTACGATGTTTCCTCAAGGAAGAGATAGATTTTGAAAAAGGTTTGAAAAAGGCCAAAAAATAAGCGCAAATTGCCAAAATTCTCGCCATCTTTTTTCAAAATGGTGGACTTCCTGTTGGTTGTAGGACTTGGCGCTGGCTGGATGGCTTTTTGTGCATGCCGACCTGCTACACATGCCCACCAAACAGCTGTAGGTGAAACGGCCTTCCGACAGGAGTCTGTTGAATGGCAGTAAGCACCACGTCCGGTTGTAGGTGCTGGCCAGTTTTCAGGTGTGTACGGTGTTTCCTCAAGGAGGAGATAGATTTTGAAAACGACCAAAAATAAGTGAAATGAAGGACTTCCTGTTGGGTTTATGGAAAAGCGTTAGTTTTTGTTTGTCTCGACCTGCTACATGTGGCCAGTTTGCCATTGACACGTCCAGTTCCTTTAAAATGACCTGCGTGGTGACTTGTGGAGTTTCTGAGCATGTGTAGGGCCTCAAAATCGTTTCCTGGGAACAAGAAGGTAGAGTTCCCAGAGGGTCCTTGGCCTGTTAGTGCTCGGACTGTAATGATGTGAACACGGACGTCCACGTATGTGAACCGAACATGTTAAATACAAACTCCATCAGTCTTCGGCGTCCTTGCAGCTCCTCGACTTGCCGCCGTGGACGGGCCGAGGCGAGCGTCTCGGTGCTGCTGACGCGGTGATATGATAACCCGACTCGCAACACGCGCTCGCTTTGTGATGGAGTCGAGTTTTATGGCAGCACTCAAAATCTTGCCGACGCAGCGTTCCGACTCGCTTCCCTCTCGTCGTTTCATCACCTCGCGCTGCCACTTCTGGCTCCGTCTTCCCTTCATGCCGACTTCGCTTTCACCGCCTGTGTTCCTCGCCTCCTCCCACGTCTGCTCCTCAAATGTTTTGCTTTCAAACGCTTCTCTCCGTCTCGCGTAAATATTTCATTTCATTAAAATCTCTTCTCCTCTGTTTGACCCCCCTCCAACGTTTCCCTCCTCCTTTGTTTTAAAGAAGACAAATGTGCTGACGCCGGGCGTTGACACAGACGGACGCTCGACTTAACATCGAGGAATTTAGGCAGCGACCACCGTGCACGGCCTCCGTTAATCTCAGATTCCACTCAGGAGGTTTTACAGACGCCCTGTGGAAGCAGCGGGTCTTCTTCTCTCCCCGTCACCTGCTGGGCTCCATAAAATAAACTCTACGACGTGGGCCGTATATTCAACATCTACACTCTTTGTTCAAACATAGTTCAGTGTGAATAAACCTCAGCAGCAGCAGCAGCAGCTCGACTTCACCTAAAAACACCTCGGCGCCAGTTAGGGGATGCGTTACCGTGGCAACCCATCATCATCGACGCCGGTACCAGCTCACCTGATGTTGGACACGAGTTGTTGTTTACTATGTGTGCTACTGCTGCACTGCATCGTGGGATATTTATGCTCTAGTCATGTATTCTGCCTGCATGTTGTCATTTTCTACAGCAGCTTGCGTTCTATGAAGGTTCTGGACGTCCTACAAAGTCTTTAACGGTAGTTTAACAGATTAAATATCGGAGCTAACAAACAACAACTACAGTCGTGACTCGATGACCCGACACTAAATGTAAAACCTTCTGTTATGTCGGATATCAAGGCTGTCGGATCGTCAAGACGGAGGTCCAGATACGAGGAGGGCTTGATGCTGGAAGGATCATTAGTTGTTCATTATTGTTCATAGTTGTTATAATAACTAGTAGGGCTGGTCCCAACAGAACTTTCTGCTCTCTGGATATTCAGGCCCAGTTAATGATGAATATCAGAACATTCGGCGGGTCGGGGGACACTTCCACCCCGGGGCAGCACTCTGACGGGGTGGAAGTGTCCAGAACACACAGGCAGTACTTGGCTGCTGATGCTAGTTTAGTTAGCGCTCACACTTCTGTTTCCTCCATCGGTGGCGGCGGGGGAGTGGCAGATACGCTCCACCGTTACCATCCATGTTTACTTCCATAAACACTGAGCACGCTCGCTGCGTGTGACGTCGTCGTGTCCTCTTGTGCGCATGCGGGACACTTTTGGCTCGTATGAAGTTCACACAGCAGATCACATACAAGTCGCATTGAAGTGGAAACGTGAAGGAAGTCACAAAGAAATCCTCATTGAGCATCAAGTCCTGCAGTGTGAACGTAGCCAATCTGTGGGATTGTTCAGTCAGATAATACGCCGTCATCCTGATTGGTGACATTAAATGTCATGTCGGAGTCACAATCCAAGGCTGTCGCTATGTTAAGACTGTTTTTATGGGTTCTGTTGGTTTTTCCTAAAAACCTGTCGGATAGCAGGTTCTGGATTGTTAAGGGTCGATTATGGAGTCACGACTTTAATGTGCAACAACAATTGATCTGAATCCACACTGAGCAAAAACATGCTAATTAATTAGAAATCTTCTGCATGTTTCCCAAAATATCCAAAGCACAGACGGTTAACAAAGAAAGAATAAATAAAGAATAATATTAACCAGACAGAAATGTGAGCAAAAAACATCCTGGAACTTAATTATGAAATAAACATTTTCTTTTGTCAGATGTGGCTGCTGTAGGGGCCAAAAAATGCAACTTGTTTACGAAAAATATGATGAATTCAGTGTCAGACAAACAAAATATGCATTTCAAAGGGTGATAATTTTATAGGACCCCACACACGAAAAACCAAAATGAGTTAAAACCCAAAAACAATTATATATTTAGTTTGTTAAATACGGCATGAACTGTCATGTAAAGCTCATTTTTGTAATGTTTCTCTGCTGCTGTAGAGATTTTGAAAATAGATAAAAAACAACAACCAGAGGACATCACTGAACATTTGCTGCAAAAACAAACAATGTGGTCTCAACTGTAATATTTTAATTAGTCGCATAAATCCGTCACATTAATCTCATATGTTCTGTTTGTATAAATAACTCCGCCGTGCTGAAAACTGCTGCAAACTTCCTGATGGACTTGTGAGACGGATCCACAGAAATACGTCCAAACCTGAAAACTACCTGTCGTGTCGGTGCTTCTTTGTTGCCTAGCGACCGCCTCAAGCCGCTGCTATAGAGCCGAATCGCTTTAACGGCAGAATAATGTATAAAAAAAATGTTGTTAAATGATTGAACGTGAAAAGATGGATCGGCTCTTTTTCCAGCATCAATAAATGAATGTGGTTCATTAATTGTGCTGCTTCTCCTTTCAGACCTCGCGGCTCGTTGTTGGACGTGAATAAAAGTGAAAACGGCTTCACATGGAGGAGGAGGAGGAGGAGGGAGGCTGAAGCAGAAAGGACGACACCGACCTTCATGACGGGCTGAGCGAAGTACTTGGCGCTCCAGTCGCAGAGGCCCGTCTGCAGCGCGGCGCTGATGTAGTTCCTGTGAGCGCCGGGCTCGTCGCCGTCCTCGGCCGCCTGAAAGACGAACAAACACACCGTCAGACACACATGGACTGGATCCTAGACCACCACCGATGGTCCAGACATGGACTGGATCCTAGACCACCACCGATGGTTCAGACATGGACTGGATCCTAGACCACCACCGATGGTTCAGACATGGACTGGATCCTAGACCACCACCGATGGTTCAGACATGGACTGGATCCTAGACCACCACCGATGGTCCAGCACAGAACCCAGAGAGCTAAAGCAGCTTCCTAAACATGTTGGTCCAAACCCAGATCCAGCCGTCCTCTGATCTATTCACCTCCGTCCACTAAAGAAAACCAAAACTAACCACTCACTCAACTAGAAACTGAACAAAGTAACGAGGTCTGGATAACGTCTTTACAACGTTTTATGGATGTTGCATTGAGAACATCCATCCATTGTAGAAATGTGTTACAGAGGAACGTTCTAATATGTGTTCCCTCAACACAAAGTGCAGGGAAGAACGTTCTTCCTTTGTTATCGTGGAACACTGTGAGAATGTTCATAATGCGCTCTCTCAACAAACAGGCAAAATGTTCCACCTTTAATATATTAGCTCACAGAAATGTTATAAAACCGTTTGTGTAACAGAACATTTTTTCAACGCTGGTTTGAGAACGTTCTTCCTTCGTTATTGTGGAACACTGTGAGAACATTTTCCAGAAGAGCGTTCTAACATTCCCTCAACAAAGTCTAATAAAGACGTTTCTGTCATCGGAGGTGTCAAGATTATCCTGAAAACATTTTCTGAACGTTTCATCGAGAACAATCTTCCTTCGCGGAGCCATTTTATCGAACGTTCTACAAACGTTGTAGCTGAAGAACATCTTCAGGACATCTTTTCTGTTCATACACTGCAGCACAGAAACATTTTACGAGGTTGTTCTGTCTTCTAAAAACGTGGAGAACAGTTTTAGAACGTCGGTTTGAGAACGTTCCTCTTCAGTCGTCACGGAACATCATCTGCGTTCCTGATAACGTTCTCTAAACGCTCACATTAATACATTATATTAACGTTACAAGAACATTACTGGAAATGAAAACATTCCTTTCTGTGAATAAAATCTTGTGAGCAATGTTATTGAATGTTGTGGGAATGTTCTCTAAGGGTTACTGGATGTGTTTGCTGGTTCTCCTACCTGCTCCGGGCCCTTGTCGAACATCTTGCGGGTTCGGGGGAACTGGTGGGAGTGGGGCGCCTGTCCTCCCAGGGTCGGGGTGTACGGAGGCCGCGAGGCCGGCTGCTCTCTGGTGGGCGGTTTGGGAACGTCGTTGGTCAGGCTGGAGCTGCTGGTGCTGGGCATGGGAGGAGAACCGCTGCAGGAACAGAGGACCGAGTTCAGGGTGGAGCTCTAACCAACACTCGCTGTGAAAAGGTATGGCAGGATGTTCTGTTCTGAGCACGACGCTACGTGACGACAGCGACACTGACACTGGATAAAAACAATGAATGCAATAAAAACCCCGACATAAGACTTCCTGTTCAGATGGGAAAGTCTCACAGTGGCTCCTTATGAATAGAGATGAAACAAGTGCGTAAATTACTCACAGTCTGCCTCAAAGTTTGACTCTAGTCGTTGATTAAAGTCTCTGAAACTCATCTGTGTCTCAAACTTGGATATTATTGCATCATTTCCCCATAAAAACAATCCCTTTAGGCCTTAAACTGTAGCTTTAGACCCCCTAAGAATATGTAAACAAGTACAGCGGAGCTTTGAGTGAGGTCTGAGATAAAGCTAGATGATGATGATGATGCCACCACCATACCTGGACACACATGTGCAGCTGACAACAGTACTGTCGCTATGTCAGTGCAAGCTAACTACAAGCAAGTTATGTGTTTTTCAGTGTCTGTAAATCAATGAAAAAAGCATCTTCTGCCATGTTTTGGACATTCTGCCTTAAAGTTTTATGCTAGTCGTTGATTAAAGCCCCTAAAACTTGGATATTTACACATTTTTCCCCATAAAAACGATGCCTTTAGGCCTTAAAATATAACTTCAGACCCGCTAAGAATACGTAGATGAGCCCTGCCTCTATCTTCATCCACCCTCACTGCGTCTCCAGCATTCCAGCTCACCCTATTCTCTGTAAAATCTGACATAAAGTTAAACGGTGATGCCACCACCATACCTGATCATATCTATGCAGGTGACTGCAGCACCGTCGCTATGTGTTTTTCACTGTCTGCAGGCAGCAAATTACAGAAATTATTTGTAATAAAATGAGTAAACAAATAAAAATAAGCATCGTCTGCCGTGTTTCTCTGGGGCGGTGAGGCCACTTTCAACCCTCTGAACCGAAAACCTGCTGTTTGGTTGGAAAAAAATCACCAAAGAATAAATAGTTTAGTTTTTTAACTCTGCAGGAGTCCTTGAATTATTCATTTGTGATGAAAAAATGTGAACAAAACCTGACATCTCATTAAAATCCCTTTTTTCTGTACAACTTTTTAAAATGTCCCCAAAAACAACTTTTTGGCTTAAAGTAAATTCTGTAAAAAACCTAAAAAAATTCTGTAATCCTCGATGCAACTGAAAACGCAGGATGGACTCATGGATGAAAAATTCGGGAACTTTTCGGCCGAGGAAACAAATAATAAACGTAAATAGTAAAATATCCATCCTTTAAATACTGCTGACACTTGGACCAAATGTCCTACATGCTGATTCCAGGTTATTTTTCTTATTTCTGTAAAATAAATATTTAATTTCTCTCTACATCCAGTCCTGTTTGTTCTGTTTCCATCGAGCTGCAGGACTTTAAGTGAACAATGAGCCCACAGTGAGTTAAAAATGTGACGGGAAGAATAAAAAAAGAAGCCCAGAATAAAAAAAGAAGCCCAGAATAAAAAAAGAAGCCCAGAATAAAAAAAGAAGCCCAGAATAAAAAAAGAAGCCCAGAATCAACCTGGGGCTCAGAGGGTTAAGGTAGGAAAAAAAATAAACTCCTAATTATGCAATTTTAATTCACAGCGATGACTTTTTAGAGGTTTAATCAATGATTTAGGTTTGCTTTTATTCATGCGCCCATGATGCAATATTTAGCGAGACGGGCCGTTTAGCCACGACACACTTATCCTGCCAGACATGATGCATCTTTTGTTTGCTAGCGGGAAGGCTAAGTGGGCCGTACGCATGATGCATACGCTTTGGGGGGTTTTTACTGTAATGAGTTTTCCGTGTTGGTGTGCGCTACACATCCGTCCTCACCCGGCCTGGTGGATGTGCGTGCCCTTGCTGGTGGGGCTGGCCGGCGCCGACTGCGTGAGCGATCCCGAGTCCAGGATCCTCTGAGGTCTGGCGTTCATGGTCGCCTGAGGAGGAAGACAGTCATCGAGGTTAAAGCTGCATCCAATCCATTTCACAGACAAACTCTGCATTTAAAGAAAAAAAAAAGTTTTCCTGAATTTTCGAGAACTTCATCCCGTTAGTCGGAGCGGGTAACACAAGCTCTTCGTTGCTCGACGTCTAATGGTTGCTCACGGGGGAGGGGAAAACTTAATAAAGACAATAGAGGCGAAGCGTCACTGATGAATAGCTGCTGTTTGCTCGAGCCAGGTGGAGAGGAAAGTCTCCGCAGCGTAAATCCAGTTAGCACAAGCAAACACATTCTACGAGCCTCTGATTTGATTTCTATGCTAATTACAACGTTGCAGCGAGCGACGTTTGTTTGTGCGAGAAAAGTTTTCAATGCAAAGTTTACACACACACGAGCAATACAGACATCAGTTAGCGGTTAGCGCTTCATTAAAAGCCAATCGGAAGGGAAACAAATCAGGCGTAAAAGCAGCTCTAACTATTATAACGGGAAAATGGCTCCGTCGCTAATCGAAGCTCCTTTTCTGCTCAACGAGATCAATAAAAGATCAGGATTATTACAGGCTACCTCTGACTCAACATAAGGTGAATATACGAGATCAGCTTCATTCATCCCCAGAGGACAGTAAACAAAAGGTGAGAGGAATGAACACAATTACAGAAAGTCATTAAATAGGCATCGAATAAGAATAGTACAAAATGCAGTGTCCAAGAAAATAAGTTAATGGAAGCTAAATAACAAGAAACATAAACAAGCAGATGTGTTGCACTGGACGATGATGACGAGAAGCAGTGAGAGTGTTTGGAGACAACATACGAGTATCCAGACATTTAATCAGGCTAAAACAAAACCTACACCACAGCACATACAAAACAAACGTGCACAATTTCATTTTTTATCACCTCAAAATACCACAAAGATCTCATTATTTCGTGAGTTCATCAGACGTTGACGTGGTTGCAAAGATCAGAAAATGGATCTGAAGTGCTCTTCAGCCGTCTCAACAGAAACATAAAAACGAACGATTTTGCTAAAACTGAGCTGCAGAATTATTATCTGTTGGAATCCCAGCTTCAGAAACCTACAGTTTAATTCTAAC
>NW_007578790.1:99650-121799 GCF_000690725.1 Stegastes partitus
TAACACAGTTTAACCGACATCCAAAGCAAAGCCTCACATGAGCAGCATCATGTTGTTTTCACTGAACAGATATCTGGCTCTAAAAATCCTGACTCGTCAAAATGTCAGTATCTGCAATTTGAATTCTGCAAAGTCAAACTATTAAACGTTAAAGCTGCTCGTCTCTGCGCCTCCAGTCGTAAGTCATATCTTCACAGCTTTTATTTTATAGCCCCAAATTTATAAAAACATACGACGCCCAATAAAAACGGATTTGCACCATATGGGACCTTTAAGGAACGGAGACACTAAACACCTTTTACCACACGCCGAATGCATGAACGCTAACTTGCAATCTCATCAATTAAGCCGCTTCCGTTATGCAACCCGGTCATGGATTATTCATCCCAGTCGTCAACATGCGGTAAACAAACATCACGCCAGCGCAGGAGGCCTCGCGCCCTATCTGCTGACGAGCTCTTCCACAAAATGTGATATGCAAAACTCCGGCGTTAGCAGGAAAACGGGGCTAATCGGCTCCACGCTGGGAAACAGCTTGTTCCTCCTGTTTCAACCCACTTCCAGCGTCTCTAATTGGCTGGAGTCGACTGAGCAAACGAACCCGCCGCGTGTTCACAGGCCGCCGTACGGGCAGAGGCTGTGGTCGCATACAGCCGTGACAGAGGATGACAGCTCAGGAAAAAAAAAGAAAAGAAACAACCCTCTGAACGGTCCTGTTGAATTATTGAAGGAGCTCTGAGAAAGCACCTGACGCTGCACTGATGTATGTTGATGACATGGAGGAAGTGGAGGTGAGTGGGGATTGGTCAGAGCGTGCGGTCGGTGGGAAGCGAAATCTGCTCGAGTCATCATCTCGTCTCGTGACTTGCATCCTTGTCATGCAAACAAACCAAGTCTCACATTTTAGCAAATTAATGCAAGTTTCACAAGTTGTGTCTTAAACTTTTAGCTCAAAATACTACGAAGATGATTCAACGGCCGTTTTAAATGGCTTGTTATGCTCTATAGACCAATGAGCTGCTGCTGGCCACGCCCCCTTCAGGAAGAAAACTCTCTCTGCATCTGAGAGCAAAACTGTTGACTGCATGGACATTAGCAATTTCTATCACTTCTTTCTCTCTGATCAATAAGTTTGTCGTTTTTAACTCATGCTAGACGACATTACGGTCACAAATTGAGTATTTTAGGTTGCGGGTTAACGTGTTGCTGTGACAGGCTGCGTTTCAGTCACCAGCAACAGACAAACATGTAAATAATGTAAAAATGCAGTTTACGAGAAGCTAACAGACGTAAACATCGGCTAAGTTTAGGTTGAGCTGAAGCACAACAGGCTTCAGTAAACCCACTCAGTCCTTGAATACTGGTTTAAATAAAAGTTTCCACCGTCTCTGAGCGTCCCTCAGTGTTTCCATAGAGCTCTCACCTGTGGGCAGACCCTCAAAGCTAATGCTAACATTAGCCAATTAGCCGCACAACACGCAAACTGAAGATTTAGCTGTTGTTGTAGTGACATTGACATGAAAAATAAAAGTAATCCGCTGGGTGTTCAGCGCTTTAGATGCTGGCAGTGCATGAAGACTCTCATGTTCACTCTTGCAGCAGAACATTTGGTGGGTTTTGATCGTGGTTCAGACATTTTAAAGTTAGCAGAAGCAGCTGGTGACAGTAAATAAACCTGACGGACTGCTCATTTTGACTGGATCACCTGGAAGCAGCGAGGGGGCGGAGCTATACAGAGTTTAAGCTGGACGACTATTGGTTAGTCGTGTGTCGGGTAGCACTTGGGTCAAACTCCTTGGAAAAACCACAAAACAAGATTAAGACGGATTTTCACCACATGGGACCTTTAAAGACTTAATTTTTCGGTAAACGAAGCTCAACGTGGGGTGAAAACTCTCTTTTCTCCTTCAGCTTCACCGCCAAACATCCGCGGACGCCTGCACACGGCAGGGTTTAAATAAACAGGACGACCTCATGACATTCGGCCCAGCATCACGCAGCAAGAGAGGCTATTAAAAAACTGCATTTACTGCCTTCATCATCCCAGAAGTAAGTAGTTTTTAATTAGCCGCTGACCTTGTTGGCTTTGTTACAAATCAATAACATCTGACATTTAGAGTCCTAATTAAGATCGCTGTTAGGTTAACACTCGGCGATTAAGCCGTCTTTGCTTTCAGCGGAAAAAAATAAATAAAAAATCCATCCGGGATAACTCGCTAGGTTTAGAAAAGGAGACGTGTGGAGGCGTTTGGATTGTTGTCGCTGTTAAACCTGCTAACAGCAAGTTAACTCGATGCAAGTTGTCTTAAGAGGTGCGTATACAACTCAGGTTTATTGTTTTGATCAGCTGCAAGTGGCGGAACTCCTTATAAGGCAACACGAGTCTCGTCTCGAGGCGAGTCAAGTTCAAGTCCAGCTTAAAGTCAGCTGAGTTAAGCTCCAGTCAAGTTTCAAGTAAACTGAAAAAAGTTGTGACGCAATTAAAGTTTGCGCAGGTTAAGTCTGAATTCTCAACTCAACGGAGACAAGTCAGAGTCCGGCCTCGAGTCAACCAACACAAAGTCAGAGTCAAACCTCAACTAAACCCGAGACAAAGTCAGACTCATGTCTTAAGACAACTGAGACAAGTCAGAGTCCAGCCTCGAGTCAACCAACACAAAGTCAGAGTCAAACCTCAACTAAACCCGAGACTAATAGTTTGTGTTGCGTCGTCACTCCTCATGAGTTCCAACACGTCAAAACCCAACAACGAATGACTTGACATGTTAAATGAGAAACCAAGACTTGTGGTGGGAAAAGCTCGAGTCAAGTCCTCATTTTCATCCATGAAGCCTCCAGTGTTACAGCTCTAAAAACACCGCCGAAGAATTGTACCGAATCGAGTCTCACTGCGTCTTCCTTCCTGAGATTCCGTCATTAGATCGTCTTGTTCCCTCGTGTCGGCCATCAGGGAGCTCATCTTTATAAACGCTGCAGAAACCAGAACCACCAAACTGAATAAAACCTGCCGTCGCATTGACTTGTAAATCACGTCCTGTTGTGTTTCTTCAGGGTCGCCGCTCGTCTGAAGGCAACCGAGGGGACGATTGGTGTTGGTGGTAGGAAGCAGCAGAGATTCGGCCTCGGGGTGGGACGGCTGCCGGACCACGCCGGTTATTACCGCTCCTTAACTTACAGCAGCAGCCTCTTCGCCTCGGCTCGGCTCTGCCAAGCCTCGGGGAGTCATTGGCCCTTAATTGCATTTGCACAGAAGTAATGGGCTTTCGGAGGCAGCGAGCGCCGGTGGGAGGGAGGGCAGAGCCGGATCTTTTTCACCGAGTAACCATGTGGTGGAGGCGAACTGACATACGGGGATACGGAGACAAAAAGTCAATCATGACACCCCCATTACATTACGCTCCAGGAAACGAGATGATGCACGTCTTCAGGATGACTTAACGAGGAAGACGGAGGTTCAGATCTCAGATTCAGCTCAAAGAGTAAAACTGACCTCCTGCTTACACATTTCAGCACAAAGGAGGGAACTAATAAAGATCAGTGTTCATGAACCAGCCTCTGTCCTCTGGATTGAGCTCAAAACTACACTTTTGGTACTTTGTGAATGTGATACAGAAAAATGACAGATTTACTGAGTTTAGTTCAATTACAGATAATAACTAGAAAAGCCGCAGAAAAGGTTTAAATGTTCACTGTAATAATAATAATACTCTAATAATAACTGTAAATATAATGTGTTCTCAGTTTCTACAGTATTTTAATCAGCAACAGATATGATTACTTTACAGATATTTGGCGTCATTTAAAGACAAACTACGTATATTCAAAACCCAAAAACTGTAAATATTCTTTTAACTGTAATTTTTTAAAACAGTTTTTTTCCTGTTTAGTTCAATTACACATAACAACAACAACAACAACAATAACAACAATAATAATAACAGTGAACCTACTTTGTACGCGATGCTGTTGAGGACCTTCATGGCCAAGTCGGACACTTCAGGAAACGGATCTGCGGCCAGGTGCAGCAGAACTCTCCAGATCTGAGTGTAAACGCTGTTGAAGGAAACACCTGGAGGAGAAAAACGAAGGAGGAACAATTCAGTTTCCACTCTCGTCCTCTTGTGTTGCTTCTTCCTTATTTCATCCACATGTTTGTATTCAGATCTTCCCGTAAACTCGACCTCGTCTTCCCATCTTTCCAGAAGCGTCGGCGCTAAATTCTGCACATTTATTCCTTTTTATTTAAACTGTATTTTTAAACAATTACCTTCTAATTTCTCAGGTGCAATATTTTAAATTCACGCGTGATGTTTCAGTATCCTGCAACATTCTGCAAAACTTCATTTACACTAATTTTTCAGGTGCGATACTGAATTATTATGTCTAATATTACCGGGATATAACTGCCAGCATCACTTCCTGTTTCTATTCAAGCCTTGTTGTGTTTTAGGTATCGTACTCATATCTGACTGCTTTTCTACTTTTAGTCTGCATTTCTTACATTTGCAGTTTTGTTTTATTCTGAGCAACATCTGGCACTAAAATGACGCCGATCATCCTGTTGTGTGTTTAGGTCTTATTGGCATCGATGAGGATTAAAACCACACGGACATCGAGCGTAACATAAACACTAGCGTGAGCATTTTCAGGGTGCAAAAAGGACTCAAGAATCCTGTAACGACTCCGTTTCTGACTCAGATTTTGTTTGATTCTAAATGAGAGTTCATTTTCGTGGAGATTCTCCGTCTGCTGCTGTGGGTTTCTGGTGAGCAGCAGCTGTTTGGTCCATCAGACGACCGACTGACTGAAGTCTGAGCCCAGTTATTACCGAGACTCTCCAGAGAGCGCCGGAGGGGATCCACAGATCCAACAGACGCCTGATTCCATGAAGATGGAGGCGACAGCAGGAAGCACTGTGACACAAGAAGGTGTTTATGTACACCTTAAAATAAAAAAAAAACCTATTAAATATGGGGACAGGACACCAAATAAAATAAACTTTAACAGACGTGGACTATTATATAAAAAAAAAAGTAAAAAAGAAAAAAGAAAAAGGTGGAAATATCAGCAAATATCTGTAAAATGACACTTTTAGTTAATTTAAACGCGTTAAATGGTGCAAATTTATCGTCACAAAGGGTAAAACATTAAACTGCTTCTAAAAAAATCAGATTTTCGATGATAACGTCAGTGATTTTTGCTAGAATTAAAGATATATATTATGTGATTTTACTGGATATTATCTGGAATTTAACAAAATCTGTAAAGTCACGGGTTCAAAGATTAGCTAAGATTTTTCTTTTTCTTTTAAGTAATGACAAATATCTGTAGAATAACACATGTTTTGCTGATTTAAATACAGCAAAAACACAGTAGAAGAACTAACAAGATGCACAGATACTTCATTCGTTCGTTTGGGGGAAATTTATTAGAAAATGTGAACAGTTTTTTGTTTGTTTTTTATGTTAGCGTGTAAATAAATATATATTTTATGTGAATTTAGTGGATATTATCTGCAATTTAGCAAAAACTGAGAAAACAGGTGTATAGGTTTATATAAATAAACAGGTGAGGATGTTTTTTCTATTAAGTAACGACAGAAATAAGAACATTTTGCTGATTTAAATGCAGTAAAAATACTTTAATATTATGATCAAATGAAAAAAAACCCAGACTGTTGAAGTGGACAGTATTTTTAGTTTGTTTCAGGGTCAACATTTGAATGAGTGTTTTCTGTTTTCTGCAGGTCAGACGGTGAACAGAGGAAAGAAAAAGAGAAGCCTTTGTTTTCTGAGATGGTTAAAACAAATCAAACAGGAGCTGGTGAAGGAGTTCAGAGGAATCCTGATGACAAAGACGACGGCTGCAGCCTGAGGAGGACGAGGTTAGCGAGGGTTAGCCACCGCGCTAGCCGCTGTAGTAAACAGCCGGCTGACGGATGTGAGAAACGGTTCATGTCTTCTTGCAGCGCACAAATTAAAACTCATCCAACATCCGTCAGCGGCAGCAGCACCGTGTCCTGACTCGACACTCGATCCCAGACTAGTGAGAAGGGAAATGGATGTACAGTAGTAAAGATGTTAACCGCCGGCTAAATGAAGCGCTGCATCACTTTTTTTTTTTTTTTTTTACGGCCTTCCCAAATTCTGGCAGACGACATAAAACACCTTTAACGCTGCAGAGCTGGGTTCTTTTTTCTTGAGCTTTAAATGCTTGAAACATAAAAAATGCATCAGAACGTTTTGAAAGCAGATTTTAAAGGAGACGTGAGCAGTGGAAGCAGCACCAAATCACACCCGACCAGGATTTAAAGCCTCAATGTGACAAAACACAGACGTCAGCGCAGGAACAGGAAACGTCTGCTGCAGTCACCTCAGGTGGCCCCGCCGCTTCAGGCAAACATCTCTGCAAGGCTTTCAATAACTGGCATGAAACTTTGTGCAGACGTTTGTGGTTCGTCATCTTGTTTGCCAGGTGCTCGGATTTACAACCTGCCTGCCAAGCACCCAACGGAGCGAGCAGCTTGTGGCGGGTAGTACCTTATTGTCCGAGGGCTGCCCGCATTGAGGTGGGCGGTGACTACCCAATGGCATTAAAGAACTCCTCCCGCCATCAAGAGCAACCCCTAGCGCCCCCCACAACAGAGACTACCCAATGGCATTAAAGAACTCCTCCCGCCATCAAGAGCAACCCCTAGCGTCCCCGCTCTCCTTGCAGCTGATGGCGTCCAGGGGAAATGCAAAGCAAGTACACCTGGCATCAGGGTGAGGTTGGAACAACAATGGACCGTCTGATGGACTCCAGCTCCTGATTTATCCTCAGGGTTTTGTCCTGAAGTTTCTCCCACGGTTTGGTAGAGTTGCGAGGCAGCGGCGGTTGATTTTGGACTTTTCTCTCCTACAGGAGTCGTCGAGCCTCATCTGCCCGGAGCTGTCTGGTTTAAAGGTGCCAGAATTGGATGGCCCATCCTGGACAGGGTTTTGCCACAAGGTGGACTGCCAACCAAGGCTATTGAGCTCCACCTACCCATTGGTGGTCCACAGAGGATGAATCCTACCGACTCTGGTGGCTCCAGCTTTTCCTCTTTGGTTTGGACACTTTGAAATATTGTTTGAAAAATTGCCAAAATTTAACATTTATCGTATCTAGAAAATGAAAAAGATAAAAAATGGTTTGATTTTCTACTTTCCAAACTTTCTTGAACAACTCATCTGTGATATTTGCTTCTGCTGGGAAAAATCCACCAAATCAAAGCTTAAAATTGTGAAAATTCCTTAAAAATCACTTTAAAACAAAAAATGTGCCACTCCTCAACACGTGACTCAGCTGGAACCAACAGCACAAACATCTGGAGAGTTTTGGACTGAACTAGGTTGAACTGCAGGCAGTGCTTCCGCAGAACAGATAAACATGCTAAAATTTTGTAAAATATCTATATTACATAGACCCACCCATTTTTAAAAAATAAAATATCGGTAACACCTATGAGAACTTGGATAAGCTTTTGACGTGTTGATTGTAGTTTTTAGACAGTTTAGTAAAACAAATAATCAAGAAAATTCAACTTTTTTGGGTCTTTTTTCGGATTTATGAGATTATAGCTGAGTCATGCTGCACAGAAGACATTTCTCTCCTTCTAGTCCTGGTTGTTCTGTTTCTATTAAGGAGCAGGACTTTATATCAGAATGAAAAATGAGCCACAGTGAGTGAAAACGTCTCCCAGGAGCTGCTTGTTCATGCTTTCAAAAAACACTGGCTGCAGTTCAGCCGAAAACAATTTTAGCCACGTGACTGTTGGTCACAACTGAGTCATCGATGGTTCTTTGGTTGCAGCAAGCAGCTCAGAATTTTTTGATTTTTACAGAATGTGGTTAAAGCAGATGCCTTATTTTTGGTGAATTTGTAAATGAGCCTAATAAGCATAATAAGTTTCCAGACAGACGAGTACTTCAGGGACCATTTGAAAGCTGAAAGTCTGTTTTCACAGTTTCTGACTCTGGTGCAAATCTGGTAACGTTTCAAAGACAGCGTGCCGTTCAAAGCTGCCGGTGTTTTTGAGTTAAACAAAAGGTAAAATCAATCAGAAACAAACTCTGACCTCGCCGTTGGTTTTCTGACTTTCTCTCTGTGCTGCACCACGACCTCACAGAGACGTTAGCGTGGCCTTTACACCGCGGCAGCCTCGCAGCAAATGATAGTAGTAGTGAGTCGATAAATCGCTGCTCTGCCCTCCCACATGGTCGGCAGCGCTGCTGCTCTCCTGCAGGCCAGAGTCCAGCAGCTCCAGCATTTATGGTTTCAATTTGCTCCGACACACCAGCCCTCTCTACGTCTCTTTGTTTGTCTGCAGATGTGATGAAGCTGCTGCGCGCCACAAAAAAACCAAAAGACAGAAACGAGTTAATGCATTTTTTTTGTGTTTTCCAGGCGAGATGAAAAACAAAAGCCCACGGGTCTCATGAAAGCCACTTCAGAGCGAACGAATAAGAAGCAAAACAAATAAGTCAGAATGACAAGTGGAGCCTCGGATGAGTTAGATAACTGAATCTAAGCGACAAAAGGAAAAACGTAAAAGCCGACGGAAAATCAGACCCGCCGCTAATCTGCTCTGGCCGTTTGTCGACGCCCCCCAGCAGCCTCCGTTCGTACGGGCGCTCGGCTTAGCGGGCCGACGGCCAGCATGTCGCTTAGCGTGTCGCTTAGCGTGTTTACGACCTCACGCCGGCATTAGAGGCCCACGAGCAGCTTAACGAGGTTTAACGTCAGACGGCAGATTTGTCGGACAGAAAAGGGGCAGCGAGACTTTCCAAACTTTGTTTTTTTGAAAAACAAAAATCCCACAAGAGCAGCTGAACGACGGCTCGGTTCGATTAGCTCCAGATTAACCGATAAATCCCCGACTAGACGACGAGCCTGATGTGTTTTCTGATGTGAGCGAGACAGAAACATGTAAATCAAACACAAAGTGTGAAGATGATGCAGCGAACTTCAACTGGGTGTCGACTCAGACAGCAGGATGAATCACTTCAACCCGTCTTTTATTTGCTCCTTTTACATTTTTACTCACTGCGGCTCATTTTTCACTGCAACATAAAGTCCTGCAGCTCTCAGAACAACCACGACTAGAAGGAGAGAGACCTCAGAGATGTGTTTAGTGCAGAATGACGCAGATATAAAGCTTTAAATGGTAGAAAGAGAAAAACGTTTTTTTTTTTCTTCTGGTTATTTGTAGTATATTACAATAATTGAAAAAGAAAACCCCAAATCAACAAGTGCAACTATTTTCCAAGTGTCCACAGGCTGTTACCAACACTGGTGACTCTACATATTATAGATATTTCTCATTTGTTTCCGTACTTGCTGTAGTTCAACCGAAAACAACCGAATTTTTGCTGCGTGACCGTTAGCTACCGTCCAGTCAGTCACAGCTTTTCTGTTGCTGCAAGGACACCAGAATTTTTCTTATTTGACAGAATCTACTCAGAGCAAACAGTTTATTTTTCTGGTTTGGTAAATGGGGTAAGTTTGGCGATTTATTTGTTCTTTTAAAGACGACGTGCTTTTCAAACTTCGCGGCAGGTTTCGGGGTTTAAGAAGGTTCGTAGTTGAGAGCAGAGAAGCCAAACATGTTGTGTTATAAAACAAGGGGGGAAAAATTAAAGAAAGTGGAACTTATAAATTACATTTTTAATTATTTTCCAAACCTGCCTCCTCGCTGCTCTGTGTAAACTCAAAAAGTCCCTGAATTTTTGCCATGTGACCGCTGGTCCCAGCTGAGTCACTGACGGCTTCACGGTTGCAGCAACGTCTGCAGAATTTTTTGGTTTTTGCAGAATCTGATCAGAGTAGACGGTTAATTTTTGCTGATTTTTTAAAGATGAGACACGTAGAGTAAAGTGGCTTTGATGCAATATTCTGATTTAAAGCTTAAATGACCAAAGAGGACGAAGCAGCTGGAGGTTACAGGTTGTTCTTAAGATGAAATTTGCTGATTTTGTAAAGACAACACGCCTTTTTAATGGCATTAATGAGAAAAACACCAGGTTGAAATTAATCGTATTTAAGAGTTGGAATCAAGAACAAATAAATCGAACC
Source organism: Stegastes partitus (assembly GCF_000690725.1). Lineage (NCBI taxonomy): Eukaryota > Metazoa > Chordata > Actinopteri > Pomacentridae > Stegastes > Stegastes partitus. The sequence goes on from NW_007578790.1 coordinate 109,746, forward strand.
GTTTTCTCAAAAAGAAGCTGATCCACGTTGCACAGATTTAAGGACAAAACAACTAATAAAATAAAAAACCTGAACCGACTTTAAAGCCACTGTTGTTTAGAGCTCCATTTATTTTTCCATTTCATTTTACTTGGGATGTGACGGAGTGGCTGGGAATTAAAACTTAAAATTTAACAACAAAAGGAAGACGTAAAGCAAACGAGCAGCAGCTGTGGGATCATGTTCATAGATTTCCTGCCGATCGGAGAAGCACTTTAAATCCTGCGTGCACGTCTGCAGACGTACGCTCGTTCTATTCTGAGATCTTTTCTTTCTGTTCCCGCTCTCGTCTGAAGGGTTTCATTCAGTCTAGTGGCGGCCGGAGCCTCTCTCCTCCTCTGGTGCCGTCACAGTCGCTGTTTTCAGTAAATTTCATTCCATGTTTTTCTGCGGTGAAGCCTCCTGGAAGCCTGCCGTCATCGTCCAAACCAAATATCATCAAGAAATGAGGAATAAGAGAACCAAAAAAACCCAAATCTTGCTGCTGTGGTTTGACTTACTGCTGCATTCAGACACTGGGACTAAAATCACTAAAATTCTACCATTAATGAGACCCTGAAACTGTAAAAACTAAAAAAATCCAACAGTTTCAAGTTTTCCGTTGGTCCTTAAACTACCCACCTGTGACGCGCTGCTCTATCGGGAAAATTCACCAAACCTGAGCTTAACATCGCGATATCTAAACAAAATCTGTTTATTCCTTGTTTTGTTTTAAAATTCACCAAAAATGAACGGTTTGCTGGAACCACATTCTGACAAAAACCAAGAATTCTGCACAACTTGGTGAAACCGTGAAGCCATCAGCGACTCGGCTGCGACCAACAATCACACAACAAAAATTCTTTAAATTTTCATCATTTTCCACCCAATGAACATGTTCAATAAATCTCTAGCGAGTTGGAAGTTGAGCCACTTTCAGACGTTTTGAAGTACACGTCCTGGAGTCTCCACGTGTTCAGGAGATGTTCAGGAGCTTCTGGTGAACGGAGAGAACGCAGCAAATCCTGGAAATCAAGACTCAAGTTTTTGCTGAAGACCTCCCAAATTCAGGATTTGTTCAAAAATTTCAAAACAATGGGAAAAATATATCATTAATCAATCATTTATTGTGAGAATAACATCTGAGTGACGTCACTGATGCTTAGAAAGCTTCCATATGTCAGTAGAAATGGGAGTTATGGCCAATCAGAGTGGACACAGGTAACAGCCAGATCTTGAATCATGGGCAGGCTGATGGACTTTAGGACGGTAAGAGATGGAAGCATCATCTACTGGTGTCCTTCCATGATGTCGTTAAAAAAAACAACTTTCATTTTCATGACTTCCTGCTCCTGATCAGCTCCAGACGCCAACCTTCACCACCACTTCCCATTTAACAAGAACAGTCAGGAGCAGAATGATTCCAACATGAAGACAACATGGAGGGATGTTGAAACTTGGAAGACAAACGTCTGAACATCTCGTGAACACGTGGAGACTCCAGAACGTATACTTCAAGAGATGTGGACGTCTGAAAGTGGCATCTGGCTCAACTTAAAAGAGATTTGTATTGGGTAACAGGTAATGAAAATGTCGGAATTTCAGTTAAAAAATGGGCAGATGTCAGTGTTGGATGTCGAACATCATTCCTAGAGAGTTTCAAGAGATTCTGAGTGGACATGGAATGACACCTTGTGATCCCCCAGGAGCAGCTGGAAAGTGTTGCTGGAGGTAAAAACATCTGGAATGACCTACTGCCTCCACAAGTTGACTCCGAACACCTCGTTAGAAACCTTTCCTATTTATAATGAAGGCTTTGACTCACTGAGGTAATCCTGGACTTGACCAATCACCTCTGGAGTCACTGCTTGACTCAAACTCAACGTGAAATTAATTGTCTCTTAATGAATGTATCACAGGTGGAGCTCCAGTGCTGCTGGCTGGTTGTTACCTATGAGGGAGTTGAGGGACGAGTACGAGGAAACCCGTCGCATCTTGTCGATGGTCTCGAAGGACAGGATGTACTCGTCGTTGTCGGGGCTCCCCAAGGTGCTGCTGGCGCTGCTGCTGGTGCTCAAGTTGCCCGGAGAGAAGGCCGCCGGTCCACCTGGATGAAGGAACGCAAGAAATCACGTTACGGATGAAATAAATAAAGCAGCTGTAAATGTGCAGCTGCAGACAGAACATAAAGGTTTATTATCATCGCTGTTATCGGACAAAGACGAACAGAGCGAGCAGCCGGCGGCGAACCTGCTCGTAACTTCATCTCAGCTGTCGGGTCCAGTCGCCGCCCGCCGTTCGTCTCCCTATCAGCACACATTACTCTGACTCATTCAGACCCGAACGCCGTGCATCCTCCGAACGAGGCCGGAGCGCGGAGATGGTGATTGGTGGAGGATGGAAACGCGCTGTGCTCCGAGCTCATCGATGATAAACACCCGCGGCGTATCGAGAACGAGCGCCGGGAATGTGAATTAGAAGCGGTGTCAGCGGGAGGTTAGGAGCTCCAGCGAGTGCCGGTGATTTAGCTCCACTCGGGGCTGTGTGCATCAGTCAGCGTGGCAGCCCAGGCTCGAGCTGTCGGCATCGGCGAGCGGCGGCACAAACAGCAGCTCGACGGGTCGTGAGCTTGAAAAGCCGCGACTCCGGCTTAAACTATCACACGAATATCTCACCGAGCATTACGATTACCTAAACACTTCTGCTGCCACAGACTGACACTCGAGGAGGTTTTCTGAAGTAAAAAACATATTTCTTGCAGCTACTCTTGTGTTTGTGAAGCAGAAACAAGCCTTTAGCATCTACCTGAACTCATTTCTGCTGCACACTTGCCTGAGCTCCAGACACTAGAGGCGTCTACAGGTGCACGTGAGGCGTTCAGTGAACACTGGGAAACCGTAGCGTCCACCTAGAGTCTGCACGTGTGGCGTTTAGGGAAAAACTGCAGCTTTAGGTAACAAGTACAACAAATAAATAAAACGATAATCAAATTTAGCACCACTAACAATATGATTAAAGGCGCGCTAAATGTGTTGAGATTAACAGCAGACATAAAAACTGACAAAAAACGGAAACACACCCAAAGGCATCGTGCAAAATCTCAGTTGCACCTAAATGGAACAGTTTGGTAGACCACTGCGATGACGGTATAAAGCTGGAAATCCTGTTATTGTCAGAAAGATTTCTGCATCAGTTTTCTGTCGTTTATGTGTCCAAAATCAACAGGAGGGATTTTACTGAGTCAAAGTGAAAATGCGTATTTTTGCAGAGGATTCAAAGTAAAAAATGAAACCAAAGGGAGCTTCGGTTCATTTCAAAATACGGGACCATCCCAAACAGGAGGGCGACATGGATTTCCTGCCGTACCTTCTTCGTTGAGGTTGAGGTTCTGCAGGCTTTTGTTCAGGTTCCTTGCGGTCGTAGCGGCTCGGATGTTGGTGTAGGAGTTGACGGATCGGAGCCGAGGGATGGCCGGGCTGTCCCTCACCGGAGTCAAGTTACCGGGTTCTGGATGGATCAGAGGAGGACAATTAAGAACTTCAAAAATCTGTTCTAGTCAGATTAGATCCAGAGGTACTGACCTTCACTTCATCTCCAAACTTTGAAACATAAGTTTATTTGCATTTCATTGTGAAAAAAAACTGTAAAACTATCTGGTAATTGAGCCACTTTGGAACAATAAAGCCATATGCAGACGACACTCTCTTGTTCATCTGTAACACAACATCTTAAATTCCTCTTATTTTGGAACGATAAGCCCACATTAATGCAACACATTAATGAATCCTTTACGCTTAAAGCCTCGACGCAGTCTAGATTTCGTGATCCACGTTGTCCAACACATACCTGCAGTGTTGGCCGGCGACGGCACCGAGTAGTTCTTCTCCTCTTCTATGAACTGGAGGGCGACTGTGCAGAAGTTGCTCTCGTACTGAACCACCAGGTGACTCAGAGCCACCACGAGCTCCTGACAAACGATGTGAAGCACAATTAGAATTTGTTTTTGTTTTTGCTCCTGTCACATTTGTACTTGTTGATCAACCTGCTGAATGTTCTTCACATGAACAATAAAATCAATTTACAAAAGATGAAAAAAAAGGCTGCAGCTGCAAAGACAAAGCAGCTTTTTTTTTTTTTAACCTTCACTGAAAGTCAGGTTTGTCACTGTAACTTCAATTTAAAATATATATATATATGTGTGTAAAGTCCAGCATGTATATGGAAATCTTTTGTGCATTATGACACAATTAAAATGCCAATTTAATGAACGAATGAATAAGGCAAAAAAAGTTGCAGACTTTTTAAAAAAAATTAAAAATTACTAACACTGAATAAATAAATAAATGAAAAATGTTACCAACACTGCAAAAGAATAAAAATTAAAATAAAAAAATAAAAATAAAAGATGTTACCAACACTGGGGGGAAAAATAATTACAAATAAATAAATTAATAAATAAATAAATAAATAAAATAGTTAAAAAAATTTTTTTTTTTACCAACCCTGCAAAAAATAAAATAAAATAAAAAATGGTGGCAAATTTTTGGAAACTGAGGCTAAAGTTTGAGCACTGAGATGGATTTTAGATCCAAACATGACCATCATGTGAAGCTTAAGCTGAAGTTAAACTCGACATCATCTGACACATAACGAGCTCATGAACCCGTATTAATCTAATGTTGTGTGTGGTGTGCTGCGGCCACCTTTCGGACCACCGGGCTGCCGTCGTTGATGAGCTGAGCCAGCATCATGGCCACGTTGTGATCGATGGTGGTCGAGTGGTCCGTCCTCTCCGCCGAGTTCCCCACGAACGTCCCCAGAGCGAAGACGGCGGCGCACCGCACCTGCAGACGCACAGAAAAGACGCTTTACAACGTTTCTGATCGACGAACAACACAGCGGGCCTGAAACCAGAACATGTGACGCTGGGCTGTCCTGTGATGGAGGTTTTAGAGGTAATTATGGTTCCTGCTTTAAACGCACAGATTAGCAGAGCTGCTTCTCCTCGCTTCATCACACGCTTAATTAAAAGACACGTTCACCATCGTGGGAACGCTTTCTAAACACACCAACACGAGGATTTAACCGTCTGTTCGTCTGCCGGCGTCTTGGATGCAGCTTCAGTGGAGTTAAAGCAGACAGATGTCACTTTGATTCGGTTCTGCTGCTCCGGTTTAAACGCTTTCACCGCCAACGTGTCGCAATTTACTTCCTAAAAGCCCGGGAAGCGACGGATGTTCATGAAAGCTGTCAGCAAATCCAAACAAGAGAGTCGACGCTCTGGAAGACGTCCGACTCAGAACACCTGCACCGTCTGACGGAGTCCAACAGAACAGAACGGGCCTCCGGTTCCTCCTGGTTCTACCATCAGCACCGAGACGGGTCGACTCAAACCTGGAAGAGTTTTTAGCCTTTTTTAATATCTGAGAATCTAAACAACAGCCAAAATTACATCATTTATACTAAAAACTGTGTCTTTCATGGTCTGTAACTGGTTCAGACTTGAGCTGAAACGTGATTCTTTCACAGGACTCTGGATTTATTTACATGTTCAACCTAAAACTTGATTGACTTGATGAGGCGGTGCCGACACTCAGGAGGATTCATGTCGCCGTAAAACGAGCACCAGGTGGCGCTGTGTCTCGTTAACGTCCTCAGACGACTTTAAGACTCCACTCATTTACCTGGAAATGCCTTTTCTCTCCGCCGTCGGTCTGAAGCGGCCTCAGATGACTCCGACATGCAAATGAAGCTCAAAAGCACAACCTGGAGTCTGAGGAGCTCCAAGCGAGTCCGACGGCCAGATGTTCCTGCAGACCTCCGGTCCGACCCGACACCTGCAGCAGCTGCTCGTCCAGGTGAAGGAGGACGCTGCAGCTGGAAACAGATGCTCGGAGCGTCGGAGCGTCTGGGCGAGTTCAGGGCGAACTCCGGATCCCCGTCCCTCCGGCCCTCGCACGGCCCGGGCAGGAGGCGGGCCGGAGCCGGAACAGGAGCCGGAACAGGAGCCAGAACAGGAGCCAGAACAGGAGCCGGCCCGACGTTTACGTTCAAGGTCCGACCGCGAATCACATATTTATAAGATTCCTGCACGCCTACGTCGAATGCAAGACATGATTACTGCGTTTAGGGAAGTCTGTGCTTCATGAAGATGCAAATCTACCAGGACTCAGGTTTGTTATGTTTGTTTTTAGAAATCGGTAAAATTCACGGTAATCGTCTGAAGAGCTGCAGATTTTCTCAAACTAATCGTGCGTGACTTTTGGTTTCTTCTGGGAAATTAACCTCGACATTATCCTGTTTTAATAAAATCACTGCTTTCTGCACGAGCTGCTTCAAAGTCTTGGAAAAACATCAGCTTGAATCTGCAGGGGTTCTGTCCACCTGACCCGATTACTTGGTCCGTAGTAGACGTACCAGCAGCTACTACAGCCTCTAAACCCCAGAACCCAGCAGCAGGTTTAAAAGGAACGTTATCGCTAAGAAAATATGAAAAAAACACATAAATGACACCATTTACCAGAGCCACAAACTGTACAGACACAGAAAATTCTCAGGTTTCCAACTGTCCTCGAACTACTCACCTTCTGTGACCCAAAGACCTCCGATACCGGGGCTTAGAAAGACGAAAAGTAAAAAAAAAACAAACAAAAAAAAACGAACAACCCCCCCCAAAAAACACTTGGCGCAAACCATATTTAATTTGTTTTTTTTTTTATTTGTATTTTTTTATTCTCTTCACATTTTTTAAATTAATTAATCTTTTTTTAAAAAAATTAAATGTATTTTTATGTTTTCATATTTTTTTCATTTTTATTTCCATTTTTATTTTTTTATGACGATCCTGCTGTGCACATAACTCCTTTGCTTTTAAAGCGACATAAAAAAAAACATGAAAAATTATTTTTTAAAAATACAATAAAATACAAATAAATAAACTAAAATAAATAAATAATTCTTATTTTTAATATTTGATTTATTTTGTTTTATTTCCACTTTTATTTTATTATTCTTTTATTGGCTTATTATTGTAATTTGCCACTCTCACTGCTTCATATGAACTGTGACATTTCATTAAAACAAAAAAAACTTTCATCAACACGTCATTTAAAAAGTCACTGAAAATTTTACCGATGAAAAAAATAGATAAATAAATAAAAACTCTTTGCTCCTTGGCATGATCTTGGAGCCACGACGGACTCAACATAACAAAAAAATCCGTAACTTCTCGGCTGAACCTCCGTCAGCGTTCACACAGAGACAAGGAACAGATTAAATATAAAACATCGACTTCTCTCTTTGTAGCGTCTCCGACACTCGTGGACCATTTTAAATAAACGATGAAAGAAACTCAGCTCTACTATTTTCTGCTTTTGATGATTTCTTTTGGATTCATCCGTCGACACCTGTTACCTCGACGGTCGCTCACCTCGGGGATGGGGTCCGACAGCAGCGTGTACAGCTTCTCGTGGGCGCTGTCCCGGACGCCGCACCAGCGGGCCGGGTCGAAGTTCTGCCAGATGCGTCCCAGGCAGATGGCCACCCACTGGCGGAGCAGCGGGTGGGGGTCGGACAGCTGCTCCAGGCAGTTGGCGATGAGGTTCCCCTGCAGACAGGCCTCCTGTGGGGCAGAGCGGCGGTCAGAGGGGGAGGAGCTTAAACGTTTCACACACAGGTGAGCTTAAAGCCAGGATGACAGGTGTTTGACTGGAGCCGCAAGCTGAGAACGAAGCAGATCCTTCACCAGCTCTCAGCAGCAGGAATAAGAATAAACATAAAACACTGAATTCTGGACTCGTCACGTCCACAAGTTCTTTCAGCTAAAACCATTTACCAGAAAAAACAGATTTCTAACTTTACAACACTTCTGTGACGTGTCCTTCCTTTTTTTAAAAAAAAATTAAAATCATCTAATCTCATTAAAAAATTACTCAAAAAACAAACCACATGCTCCAGTATTTCACTTTTTAAGCCTAAAATCAAGACATTTCCTCAGACTCACTTTATTCTACACGTGCAATTCAAAAATTCGCCAAAAATAAACCATTTACGATTAACGGATTCGGTAAAAAACTAAAAATTCTGCTCTCCTTTGTGCAGCCGTTAAGCTCTTAGTGACTGAGCTGAGACGAGCGGCCACGAGGCAAAAATCTGCGACTTCTCGGCTGAACTGCAGGCTGTGTTTCCTCAGAGTATAGAAGCTTATTAAACAGTGAATAGTTAAATATCTGTCCTATGTGGAGCCACTGTTCTCTGTTTTCCAGTGTTGGAACACTTGTGGATGCTTTCAGGCTTTTATTCAACTTTTGCAAAACAAATAATCAAAGAAATTGAACATTTTTTGTGTGATTTCGTCGTTGACACTTCGTCAAACTGCACAGAAGTCGTTTCTGAGTTTGTCTTCATGGTTTTTGGATTTTATATTAAACAGAAAAACGAGCCCACGGCGAGTTAAAACCAGTTAAAACGAGTTAAACCAGTTCTACGGTACCTGCAGACGTAGTGAGGTCTAAAGAAACACGGGTTCATCGTTTACATGTTTAACTCTGATCGACTGGTTTAAGTCTGACGACATCTGTGTCGTATGTCAGTGAACGCATCGTCTGTCTCTGAACGAGGCTTCAGACGAGCTGCAGCTCATTAGTCCATAAATGAGCTCCGACCGTGACCTCAGACACAAAGACAACTGAAGCTAATTGGTCCACGAAGGTGTGAGATGCTGATCTTCTACCAAACTTCTGTCTTTGACGCGAGTTCTCGTCTCGTTTTTTGTTTTTTGAAAAAGCAGGAAAATGTGTAAAAACACAGAAATATTTTTTTTTTTTGTTTTTTTGAAAAAGCAGGAAAATGTGTAAAAACACAGAAATAAAGAGTCTGTGCGGCCGGTTCAACGGCTGCTGGTATGAAATGTGATCTAATGCAGCAGAAGAACGATGTTTTGTGCTGCTGAGAAGTTAAATCAGACTCTAATGTTCCACCTGTAAGCAGGCAGTCGAGCAAAGCGCCGCTGGAAAATATAAAGTCAACAACAAACAGGCTGAAGGCAGAATTCATTCAGCTCATACAGGCGGGAATCAGGACTCCAGACTTCAGAAAACCTGTTTTTTATTCACTGTTTGATTCAACGCTGCAGGTTTTTCAGCGTCTCGCCTTTTAATCGTCAGAATTTCAACTTTCCAAACAGTCCTTGAACGTCTCATCTGCCGTTCTGGTGGAACCTGAGCTTAAAATTCATCATAAAAACCCATTAAAAAAAAAAAATCATTTTAACATATTACATTCAAAATTAAACCAACCATCTGCTCCGTTCAGATTCTGTAAAAAACAAAAAATTCTGTGTTTTTCGGTGAAACCAGGAAGTTCTGAGTGACCCAGCTGTGACTAATGAACACTTTAGAACAATTATGTGAACATTCGGCTGAACTGCAGGCCATGTACGAACTAAAAAAACAAAAGTATAACATAAACTCTCTAACCAGATAAAATAAAATAAAATAAAATAGGAAAAATTCTTCAGGCAGCTGCACAAACAGCCGATAAGACACGAGCACGAAAACAAATTAAAAATGTAAACAGTTAAATATCTACAGTCGAGATGAACGATGTATCTGTGACCACGTCGGTATCGGTCTGATGAACAAATGTAGCCGATGACTGTCTAACGTCAGCGCCTTCGTCTCTACGTCTGATGTCGCTGCTATGTCACCGATGATTTTACTTAAATGGTCCTTTAATGTTAAATATGTTTAAACATGTTTTACTTCTGTTATGTAATAAAGGCGACTGTGTGGTCTCATTTCTGTTGAATACTTTTTTTTTTACAGTTCTTACTGATGCTCGTATTTTGGTGTGAACAAAAAATATTGAATATCGACATCGGTGATATCGGTTATGGGCGATATCAGTAATCTTCATATCAGTATCGGCCAGACGTTTTGATATGGTGCATCACTGATCTACAGTCTATGTTGTTTTCTTCCCAGTATCGGTGACACTTGTTGGGATTGTTGATTCCACGTTGTTCAAATTTTGTTCAATAAATAAATAAATAAATTCAACTTTCTTTTACTCTGTTTTGCAGGATTTACGTCATTCTAATCGAGTCGTTCTGCACAGAAGACATTTCTGAGTTCTGGACCTGATATTGCAGAGAAACATGAGAATACTTGATCCTGTGTTTTCACTGTAACTCGCCCGTAGACGACTTCCTGTGGTTCATGATGGACTCATCCAGACAACAGGAAGTGAACGTGGAGGCTGTAAAATCAGAAGACGAGCAGGTTTCTGACTTTAAAACGTGAAGTCTGACTGTAAATAAAAGCGGTGACTCATGGCGTCCTCCGAGGCTCCCCGACAACATAAAAACCCTTCAACTGCTCGTACCGACACGACGGTCGCGTCTCCTCCAGATCGATGCGGCGCGCCCCCCTAAACCCTCCCCCACGTCGCTCATCGGTTCCCGGCTGAGTCCCGGGCAGCTGGAACATTAAGACGCGTTGAGCGGCAGCGATACTGCAGTAATGAGCGCCGCTGCTGCTGCTGCTGCTGCTGCTGCTGAGAGTAAGAGGGGATAAATAATGGAGAGCCTCTGTAACGCTGAACATCATCTATTATTTACTCAGACCTGAGAGAGGTGGGAGCGCTGAGAAGAATGGCCGCCGTTCGGCTCGACGGCTCCTCTGATTTGTCGCATTTATATACGGTGATGTTTGGAGGGAGAGAAGTGCCATAAGGAGAAAAATCACAGGAGTCAAACAAACGCTAGACGGAGAAATAACGGCAGAGAGCCGACGGCGAGGAGAAGTTAGAAACGACATCAGCAGCCTCAGACGGAGAAAGTTTACGATTTATCACAAAACAGAACGAATCAGTAGAGTTTCAACTTTCCGACAGTCCTCGAACTGTTCATCCGCCGTTCAATCAGAAAACCGAACTTGAGCTTAAACTCAGGATCAGAAATAAATCACGTGTTTGACTTAAAAAACTGCCAAAAACCAACCGTTTGTTCTGCTCAGATTCTGTAAAAAACTACAAATTTTGCGCTTCTCGACGCAGCGAGGAAACTACCGGAGACTCGGCTGAGAGCGACGGTCACGTCGCAAAAACTCAGAGACTTTCTGGGCTGAACTGCAGGCAGTGTTCATACGGATAGGAGACGAGGAAACAAACGAGACCGATTCAGAGAATAAAAAACACTTCATACGTTAAATAAACGCAGCAGCAACATTCACAGCTACATGGAAAAATAACGGCAGACAGTCGAGGAGAAGGAGCCGACGTCGGAGTGTTTCTCGGGGTAGAAGTTTGCGAAGTGACGAGCTGCATCATCCGACCGTCGCAGCCTCGGACGTCTGCCGAGCGTCGGACACAAAAGCTTTGTGGGATTGAGCGCCGGAGGCCGAGGTGACACTCTGGGTGATGGAGTGTCGGCGCCGAGGTGTCCAGGACCCAACCGGAGATTGCAGAGGTGACTGTCGGTGACAAAACTGTCACATAAGCAATAATGTTCCCCGAGACGAGCAACGGACGACGGAGCGATGCCTCAAAGTGACGGCTGGAAGCGGACCAACCTGCAGACGTGTCGGCGGCTGAACTCCTCGAGGCTCCGACCGACCAGCTCCAAACTTCTTCAAATGGTTTCTGTGAATTTCTGTGAGAATCTAAAAACTCATCTTGTCCTGAACGCTGAGGATCTTTATTTCTGTTTGTGCGACTCCATCTCAGGTCATTTTTAGAAGAACTTCTGCTTCACTGGAAATCTTTTAATTTTTAAGATTTTTGTGGACATTTCAGCTTCATATCACTTCGTTTCATCTCAAACCATCAGACGTCTTCTGCTCTCTGATCTGCTTTTATCTCAACTGTTAATAATCAAAATGGTTTTCTGTGAAGTTTCAGCCTGATACATTGAATACTTTATGAGTTAAAATATTTTCAGCACCTTTTTTTTCCTTTTTGTAAAGTTCAGCCTGTTTGAATATTGGACAACATCTCAGGATCCGTTAAAGATGAAAACCTGAAACTTTCAGACAAATT
>NW_007578790.1:122371-124094 GCF_000690725.1 Stegastes partitus
AAAAAAACTGTCCTAAAGCTCCGACGGTTTGAGGTAAACTGAGGACGGAGACAAACAGACGTAGTGAAACCTGCCCTCACCTGTCCCGTGTTGTAGCTGTTGACGATGACGGCCAGGATGAAGACGGCCATGGTCCGGTGCTCGGCCTGGAACAGAGAACAAACCACGAGGTCAGACTTCACATCATCACGTTGGAGCTTTTCTGTTTCTGTTTCAAATAAACGCCGTCAGAACGCTTCACAGCTTCACTTTTATCTTTCACTCTAACGCTGAACTCGTTGTTCTAATTTCCAGACATGACCTGATGCAGAAAACCCACAAATGATTCTATAAAAGAAAAATCTCCAGAATGCAGGAACTCAAGTGTTTAATGCTCAAAACTTCAGCGTTGGACTGAACCCATCGCCCACACTGACGGAGATAAAGTCTGAACAGAGATGAAGCTCCACCATAAAGACAATAAATCATCAACAAAACTAATATTTAACAAAAAAAACCTCACGAGACACTTTGAGGTTTGTCATATAAAAGAATGAGTTGAGTTTTCAAGGTGAGCCGTCTGAGTTTTTATCTGTCTCTCGTATCGGCGTAACTGTGAAGCTCTCAGTGACTCAGATGCAACCGACAGTCGAGGAGAAAAAAATCTGAAAGTTTTTTTCACTAATTATTATTTTTTATTATTATTATTTTTAATTTCGTCAGAATCACTTTATTCTACATGTGAGATTCAAAAATTCACCAAAAATAAACCATTTGCTCCAAACGGATTCTGTAAAAAAAATTACAATTATGCTCGTATCGGCGCAACTGTGAAGCTATCACTGACTCAGATGTAACCGACAGTCGAGGAGCAAAAGTTTGCGAGTTTTCGGGTTGAACTGCAGGCTGTGTCCAGAGAGTCTGGAAATTAAAACTGTAAATCAAACTCCTGTACCAGTTCTTATTTTGTATTGGTATAACTTGTAAATAAATAATATATTAAAATAATCAATTAACAACACAAATAGTAAAATATCTTTAACATGTGGATTCATCACTTTTTAAGCTTAAAATCAAGATATTTTGTTAAAATCAATTTATTCTACACGTGCAATTCAAAAATTCACCAAAAATAAACCATTTGCACCAAACAGATTCTATAAAAAACAGAAAATTCTGCTCTTATCGGCGCAACTGTGACGTCATCAGCGACTCAGCTGCAACCGACAGTCGAGGCGCAAGAATCCTGCGATTTAATTTAATTTAATTTAATTTAATTTAATTTAATTTTTTTTATTTCGTCAGAATCACTTTATTTTACACATGCGATTGAAAAATTCGCCAAAAATAGACAATTTGCACTAAATGGATTCAGTAAAAAACAAAAAATTCTGCTCTCCTTTGTGCAACCGTTAAGCTCTCAGTGACTGAGCTGTGACGAGCGGCCACGAGGCAAAAAATCTGTAAATTCTCGGCTGAACTGCAGGCTGTGTTTACACAGAGCAGTTTAAGAAGTAAGTAGTTCTATATCTATCCTTTGTAGAGCCACAAATGTACTTCTAAAATTTAGTTCCAATTTTTGCACAATAAATTATCAAATAAAATGATTCACGGCGTTATAAAGGTGTCACATAAAGGTGCAGGGCTTCACATTGCAGTAAAAACTGAGTGAAAACGCTGCCAGACCACGACTACAAGGCTGCTGCTGCTTCTAGAGACCAGAAACAAAATCCTGATCAGAGGA
>NW_007578790.1:124564-127848 GCF_000690725.1 Stegastes partitus
GAGGAGGAAGAGGAGGAGGATGAAGAGGAGGAGGAGGAAGAGGAGGAGGAAGAGGAAGAGGAGGAAGAGGAGGAGGATGAAGAGGAGGAGGAGGAGGAAGAAGAGGAGGAAGAGGAGGAAGAGGAGGAGGAGGGTCATTCAATGAGCATTTGTACGTTGAGGATAAAAACATGGGAGAGGAGGTTTGTATTTGGTGCTGTTCAGGGTTCAACTGGTGTTTCAGAGCCAACAACATGGACGAAAGACAGAAATCTGAATAACTGAAGAGATCTAAACTGTAACGGGAGCGTTTCTCTGCAACTGAAGCTGGTTCTGGATCAAACATTAAACAGGTTATTCTCTTCTGCAAACAGAATCCCGCTCGGCTGTTCGACTCACGCTGTCCACGGCGAGGATCTTGGCCCAGATGAAGACCAGCAGCGGCCGAAGCTCTCGGGCTGAACTCTGCAGCAGCTTCAGGACGTACGGGAAGATTCCTACGGAAAGAGCCTGAAGACAGACGAGCGGTGTCAGCAAAGCAGCGCTACGGGTCGACATGTCAGAGGTCTGAGCTGCTGAGTGAAAGCAAACATCTGGGATCTAAAAACACCAGCAACACGCTCGCTTTCCCTTTGGCCCGTAGGCGTCGACATGAGGAGGTCTGGGCTGCAAAATGTTCAATTAAAATAAACGACCAGATGGGATGTACCCGTCTGAATCTGCAGGTATGCTGTCTTTAATAAATATAAAATAAAAAAAACAAACATCACTTATAAGAGCAAGAACAGAGAGAATCGTCCATTCTTCCAACGGTCCTTGAACGCCTCATCCGTGACTGAATTTAACAGTTTAATCAAAATCGCTTCGTTCCGTTTAAAAAGAAAAAGCCAAAAATAATTTAGTCTGACAATCACACTTCATAAAACAAAACAAATGTAGGAAGAATTCAGAGACTTTCTGGTTAAACTACAGATTAAACTAATTAATAAGGTCAGCAGGAAAGTCTGATTAGTTCGTCAGTGTTGAGGGAAAAGTTTTTAAAGTTGTTTAAAATAAATGATCAAACAAACTTTGCTTTCGTTTTTTTATGTCGCCGTTAAATGAACCAACAGTGAGTAAAAAAAACACACCAACAAAAAGTTAATTACAGATACAGTTAAATAATTCAGTCAGTCAAAACAGTCATGAGAGTGATTTCCTGGCCGCTAGTGACGGAAGCTAACGTTATTTTATCGCTAAAACTAAAGTAAAAAACTAA
This sequence comes from Stegastes partitus, assembly GCF_000690725.1. NCBI lineage: Eukaryota > Metazoa > Chordata > Actinopteri > Pomacentridae > Stegastes > Stegastes partitus. The sequence continues at coordinate 125,802 of NW_007578790.1, forward strand.
CAAACTGATTTTAATTCAGATCGCGACACCAACACACATCCAGACGCCGTTTCTGAATTTAACACGTCCGTCTGTCAGACTGATGAAGTCTGAGGCTCAAACCTGGTGGAAAAAGTTGCAGAAATTTAAATAAGAGCAAAATTTAAACCCTCCTCTATGAACTCGAAGCACAAAAATACTCAGTTTGACAGTAGAACTTCATAAATACACCGACTGACCAGAACCAGAGGGTTCAGGTGGGACTGGGTTGGTTTGGTCAGATCTGATCGACTTTAAAACCGCCTGACCCGTTAATCGTGTTCGTTAACATCTAACACGAGCCGCTAAACTTTATCTGAAGATGTTTGACAATAAAGAAAACACAGAATTCGCTTTAGTCAAATAAAAGCAGAATTAACTGATCAAACAGATTTCCACGTGTCGGGATTTTGATGCTCAAAGTTCGAGAAAAAAATTTGTGCCGAACAAAAACAAGTGAAGTAAAAATAACCTGGTTGTTGTTTTTAACCCTGTTTGTGTTGTTGTGGCTCCAGTTTAGGTATTTTAGATTTAGCACATTTAGACGTTAACCTGCTGTAATGTGCAGAAAAACACTGTTTTTATCAATCTGAGTGCATCATATTTGATACGTGAGTTTATGAGACCAAATAAACCTGATAAACACGATCAGACACCTGCAGATAATCCACCACGGATCAGTAACTCTCAAATGTTCAATTAATGCTCCAGTTTCATGAAACTGAGACTCTCCTGAGACCGGACCTGTTTTCATTCTACTTCCTGTTCCTAAACGCTCTGTCAGAGGCCGGAAACCTGGAAAACATTCACAGCACGAAGGGGAACCTTTGCTTCACCCACCAGGCTGACGGCCCACGGGCCCAGGTCCAGGAAGCGTCCGAGCAGGTCCAGCGCCCGTAGCCGGTGCACCTGGCTGAGCAGCACCTGGAACAGAGCAGAGGAGGACGGTGAGCCGAGGAGGAGGGAGGACCGGAAGCCCGGATTAAGGGAGGACGGAGGGAGGAAGAGGGAGGACGGGGGACGGCGGGGGAGATGGCACGGAGGCCGGGGAGGAGCCGGGAACAGGTGGCCCTCCACCACAGGCCGCTGAGGGGGCGGCTCGGCCCGCTGGCGCCTCCCCGCTCGCCGAGTCGACACCTAAACATGTGAGTGTGTTTCCTTGATCGAGCTATTTAAAGGGTTCTACGAGCGTTTTACGGCGCCGCAGCCTCCCCGCTGTGACGGAGCATACGGAGGAGGCCCGGTCCCGCTCAGACGGATCCACCGACACGCCGCCGGTCCTCAGCGGCCGCCGTGACTCCGACCCGGCGAGCGTGAGCGGGGAGGCGGCGGGAGGCCGGGGGAAGACCGGGGAGGAGCGTGGGAACACGGGCGTGACGTCGGCGGCTTCTTGGCAGCAGCAAAGAAAACAAGAAGGATTCAGAGATCCTGGAGTGGAGTCGCTCCGTCACGACTCAGCTGATAAAAATAAAACTCCACAAATAAACGGTGGATTCTAACAGCAGTGGAAAGAAACCAGAACATTCAAGCGCTGTAAAGATAATAACTATAATTAATAAATATTCACTTTTTAGAGTCTGGGCGCTACAGAGCTGTTGGGAGTTTTATTATTATTCTTCAGCCCAAACAAACACGTTTCTGACGGCTTGAACATGCACGAAAAAATCACCAAAAACACCAAAATCACATGAGGACTGGCGAAAAATGTGATATTTTGAGGTAACTGGGCATGTCAATGGTGAAGTGGCTCCACAGCGCCCCCTTGAAAATGTTAACAGAGTCCTGTTGGAAGCACGTTTGACCCAGAGCTACACAATTTGGTGGCCACATGGAGCAAGTTGGGATGAAAAAATAGTCCCCCTGCTCCATGCTCTAACATGCAACATGTGTTGCATGTTAGAGCATGTTGCTGAACATGCTCTAACATGTTGCTCTACATGAGAGAGACTGTTCATACCTCAACTGTTGTCTGTTCTTCACCAGTCAAAGTTAATTATAGGAGCCTTGAGGCCCTGTGGGGCTTGTTAGG
>NW_007578790.1:128659-137704 GCF_000690725.1 Stegastes partitus
CCTCTGCATTGTGGGTCTAGTCTCACTCGTCTCTTTCTTGTAACTCCTTCAGAGGAGTCATAGGGGTCTTGGTGGCCTCCTTCAATCATCTTACATAAAGACTTATTTTACATTTTCATGTACTTCAAAATTGAATTGTAGAAATTTGTTTCCACTTTGACACGTCCAAACAGCCAAAGTATATTTATTATCCTGTCTTTGATTCAGTGCTGTAAAGTAATGAAAGTGGATAACTTTTATAGAGCCTGTATATCTGTGGTCAAAGGTTCTTTGCGCTGTGACAGAGACCTTTGAATCTGGGTGGAACCACACTGTAAAAAACATCCAATGACAAAACAACTGTGACAATCTTCTTTTACACGTTGACAAATGTCCCTTCGTACGAACAGACTGATCTCCAGACAGACAGCTCTCCATGCGCATGGACCAATAGTTCTGCTGCAGTAATACCTCCATACCATACGCGCTCCGATCTCCCTGAAACTCGACACGCCGGATCAGAGTCCTGACCAGACTGTGTTTACACCAAACCCTGACGTGCTCGAGGATCAACAATCGTACGGTGAGGACTCGACCATCGCTGCTAGCAGCTTTCATTTATTTTCATTACACTTTAAACCTGGACAATTTACTGTTATTTACGGATTCAAAGTGCTGATAATATACAGTAAAATGACTGAAAGACAATATTTACAAAAAGAAAGAAAAAACTGGCAAGATATAGAATCTGAGAGAATCATTTTTGTTTTTTTTTTTTGAACCTTTCAAACATTTGACTGTTAAATTAGACGGTTTTTACGACCTTTAAATCAGCAGCACAAAACATTATTTGCTGTTAATTGAAAGAAAAAAAAATTGGATGTTAAGGACTGAAAAATGCCAACTGAGGTTTAAAGCTGTTTTTTTTGCAGATTTTGTGTTTTAGAAAAAAGGAGCTTTGTTTTTCTTTGTTTCAAATTTGTTTTTTAGCTGTTATTTAGGGATTTGGGACAAAAATTGCTCAGAAACTGTAAAGAATTTTTCTTGTTTTGAAAAATGAAGGAGTTACTAGAAGGAGACTAGTGAGGGAGACCACCAGGAGTGCTCTTTCCACCACTCCACAGTGTCCCCAGTCCAGGTCAGTGGATCTCCCCCTCAACTGTCCACAGCCTGGTCAAGCCGGGCCTACCCTGCCTGAGGTGATGAACGATTTGCCAGAACTTCCTTGAGATCAACTGAAAGTCCATAGTCTCTCTGAACTTAAGTTCAACTATAGTGGTGGGATCTCTGGATAGTGGGCCTTATGGGTGGTGGGCCCTCTGCATTGTGGGTCTAGTCTCACTCGTCTCTTTCTTGTAACTCCTTCAGAGGCGTCATAGGGGTCTTGGTGGCCTCCTTCAATCATCCTACATAAAGATTTATTTTACATTTTATATTTTCATGTACTTCAAAATTGAATTGGAGAAATTTGTTTCCACTTTGACACTTTGTCTGAAAAGCCAAAGTATATTTATTTTGCTGTTTTTGATTCAGTGTTGTAAAGTAATGAAAGTGGATAACTTTTATAGAGCCTGTATATCTGTGGTCAAAGGTTCTTAGCGCTGTGACAGAGACCTTTGAATCACACTGTAAAAAACATCCAATGACAAAACAACTGTGACAATCTGGCAGAAAAAAACATTAAAATTCAGTGAAATAATGAGACGTTCAAAAACTGTGAACGAAAATATCTGTAAAATAACTAAAGAGGGAAAATCGGTGAAGTCGCAGAAAATTGTTTTTAAAAGTCTGACAGTTTTAAAGTGTTAAAAAACGTTGATGTTTTACAGTGACGGTGTTTTTACAACATGACAGGTGAGCAGAGAGCTGACTGGATCTAACTGGTTCATACAGACTCACTTCACTGAAAGCTGCTGCTCAGANTGATAAAAATAAAACTCCACAAATAAACGGTGGATTCTAACAGCAGTGGAAAGAAACCAGAACATTCAAGCGCTGTAAAGATAATAACTATAATTAATAAATATTCACTTTTTAGAGTCTGGGCGCTACAGAGCTGCTGGGAGTTTTATTATTATTCTTCAGCTGAAACAGACACGTTTCTGACGGCTTCAACATGCACGAAAAAATCACCAAAAACACCAAAATCACATGAGGACTGGCGAAAAATATGATATTTTGAGGTAATTGGGCATGTCAATGGTGAAGTGGCTCCACAGCGTCCCCTTGAAAATGTTAACAGAGTCCTGTTGGAAGCACGTTTGACCCAGAGCTACACAATTTGGTGGCCACATGGAGCAAGTCAGGACGGATAAAATAGTCCCCCTGCTCCAAGCTCTAACATGCAACACAGCTCAACTGCGCCCCCTACAGTATTTAAACAGAGTCCCATCACGGCTACGTTTGACGGCACACATGTAGCAGGTCGGGACGCACGAGAAAGTCCATCAGCACATTTCCGTAAACCCAACAGGAAATCCGCCATGTTGGAAAAACGGCATGTAAGAAGAGTTGTCAATGTGGCCAAAGGTATTCGTAGTTAAAAAATCTACGTATTCGAGTCGAGCAGCTTCCCCCGTTGGCTGTCTATTCACATGACTTCAGATCTGAAACTAAAAAGCATCTGAAGATCCGGGTTTCTGTGTCCTGAGCTCTGGCTCACGGGATCGTTCACTGGTACCGCTCTGCTGCTCTGTGCCTCAGTAGTTATTACGGGTCTGAATGTTTTACACATTTGAAAACCTGATTACAGACAGATTGTGAGACGACTTTAGCAGATTCTGGTTCGCATTGACAATCTTCTTTTACACGTTGACAAATGTCCCTTCGTACGAACAGACTGAGCTCCAGACAGACAGCTCTCCATACGCATGGACCAATAGTTGTGCTGCAGTAATACCTCCATACCATACGCGCTCCGATCTCCCTGAAACTCGACATGCCGGATCAGAGTCCCGACCAGACCACGTTTACACCAAACCCTGACGTGCTCGAGGATCAACAATCGTACGGTGAGGACCCGACCATCGCTGCTAGCAGCTTTCATTTATTTTCATTACTTTTTAAACCTGGACAATTTACTGTTATTTTTACGGATTCAAAGTGCTGATAATATACAGTAAAATGACTGAAAGACATTATTTACAAAAAGAAAAAAAAACTGGCAAGATATAGAATCTGAGAGAATCAGTTTTTTTTGTTTTTTGAACCTTTCAGACATTTGACTGTTAAATTAGACAGTTTTTACTACCTTTAAATCAGCAACACAAAACATTATTTGCTGTTAACTGAAAGAAATATTTTGGATGTTAAAGACTGAAAAATGCCAACTGAGGTTTAAAGCTGTTATTTTGCAGATTTTGTGTGGAGGAGTTACTAGAAGGAGACTAGTGAAGGAGGCCACCAGGACTCCTATGACTCCTCTGAAGGAGTTACTAGAGGGAGACTAGTGAGGGAGGCCACCANTTGAGGACGTGACAGCAGCTGTGGAAGAGCTCAGAGATGTACTACAGGACGTTCTGAGGGACGCATGGACAAACATCTCACTGGCCATCACTGACATGGATGTTCTACTGTCAGAACCAGAACCAGAACCAGAACCAGAACCAAAGACCAGAGCTGGATTCTTAAAATATTCACAAGAAATCACTCTGGATCCAAACACAGCACACAGAGAGCTGTTATTATCTGATGGGAACAGAAAAGTGAAACGTATGAATCAACCTCAGTCGCATCCTGATCATCCAGACAGATTCACTGGCTGGTTTCAGGTTCTGAGTAAAGAGAGTCTGACTGGACGTTGTTACTGGGAGGTGGAGTGGAGAGGAGGAGGAGTTCATGTAGCAGTTTCATACAAGAACATCAGCAGAACAGGGGATTCAGATGAATCTGGATTTGGATTCAATAACAAATCCTGGTCTTTATATTGTGACACCAACAGATGTGGATTTTGGCACAACTACACTCAAACTCTCATCTCAGGTCGTCCTTCCTCCAGAGTAGGAGTTTACCTGGATCACAGAGCAGGTGTTCTGTCCTTCTACAGCGTCTCTGACACCATGACTCTCCTCCACAGAGTCCAGACCTCGTTCACTCAGCCGCTACATGCTGGAGTTTACGTTTATTCTGGATCCAGTGCAGAGTTCATTAAACTTAAATAGACTGAAGTGTTTAAAGAGCAGCTGGTTCAGTCTCATTGTACACTGTAAAACACCACAGGTTGATTTAACTGTCTGTTGTTTGAACAATCAGCTGTTATTCTACAGATTTATATTCCTGATAAGATCTACTGAGAACACAGAAAGAACGTTTTCATTTACATGTTAAAGAAAAACTGTAGATAATCAAGTCATTTGTTCTTTTATCAGGTTTGACTGCATTAAATAAAAATCATTGTTTTGCTGATATTTGATTGAAAGAAACGTTCTGAATATTAAGGATTGATTATTTAACAGGTTTCAGTAAAATCACAGGAAGAAGTCAGAATTTATGTATAATCCAAAAAATAACGTGTAAAAAGATGATTTTATGTGAAAAGACGGTTTTGTTTTGTTCGTTTGTTTGTTTGTTTCTTCATCTCGTTGTGTTTCCATGTTTGTTGTGAGAATCTTTAGAAGCTTTCAGTGTGCTGTGATGCCCCAGTGGGACCACCGGGGGGCGTCTTCACCGCTGTTGTCATCTTGGAGGTGAGTCCCTAACCTGTCTAAGAGGCCTGATTGGAGGAACTCAGCACACCTGGGCCCAGTGTGATGAACTTACTGAAGTCCTGCAGGTTCTCTAACTCTCTCTCTGCTCTGGCTTCCTCCACAGGCACACCAAGGTTTGATTCGGCGATCTGATTTGGTCTAACTGGGTCTGATTTGGTCTGATCTGGTCTGATCTGGTCTAACTGGGTCTGATTTGGTCTGATTTGGTCTGACTTCCTCCTCATGCAGCCGTGTAGAACCTGTTCACGGTGACATCACAGATCACTGCTGCATGATGGGATGTGAGAGGCTGCCGCTGACTCCTCGTGTGTCCACAGCGAGTCCACTCCACGCACTGACTGGGTCGCCTTTTTCCTCTGAACAGCGCCCGACCGAACCGCTCGCTGAGTCAGCACCACATTAGCATCGGACTCGGACGCATCGCAGCGCCGCCGTGATTTAATGCAGCGTGTAGAGGAGGAGCTGCCAGGTTTCAACCCCAAATTACGCCCCACGATAAATTTACCGCCACTACTACGGGGACGCCGCCAGCTTTTATGGCAGGTTTGTAATTGGCCAGAAAACGCTCAATTTGTGTTATAAAAGAATAAATGTTTTATGGTGTGCACATTATTTACAGTTATTTTATGATTAACGTGTAAAATGTAAACATGTTTCTGGGAGTTTACTTGTTGTTGTCTGTAATTTAACAAAATCTGTAAAATTACAAATTATATAACAAGTTTTTTTTTATTATTAATACATTTAATTTTGCTGATTTTTGAAAAATGTAAATACTATAATAATAATTAAAAAAAATAATGTAATAAAAATGTTAAAAATAGTGTAATTTTACCGTCCAAGAAACAAATGATCATTTGTTTAGAACACATTTTGAGAGTGAACATTACGTATGGCTTTGACCTGTTTGTTTGTTTGTTTTTACAGTCAATATGTTAAATGACATTTTTTCCCTGTGATTTCCTGAGATGCTATCTTTCTTTTTTCTTTCAAAATAGGGAAAATCTGTTTAAAAAAAAAAACAAAAAACACACAAAACTGTAAATCATTTCCTGTTATTTTTTTGAAAATAACAGGAAATGATTTCAATTTTAACTGCATCATAATAATAATAATAATAATAAATAATGTAAATTTATATAAATAAGAAAGCATTTGTTATCATTTTTTAATCTTTTTTTGTCAAATTTGTTAAACGCAACAACAAATATGTAATTTGACAATAAAACATGTTAAAAAATACTATTTGTAAAAACACATTTTTGATGTTCTTATTATCCAGAGTTTTGGGCTGATTTTCTTTTCTTTTTTACATTTTTTTTTGTGATTTTATGAGATTTTTCGTTTTTCCAAATTTGTAAAATAACTGTACAATGTGTTTCTTTTTTAATTACTGTAAAAGCAGCAAAAATACAATCAAATATCTGTGAAACAATGTCAATTTTAGCAACACATGAATAAATAAATGACAATAAAATGATGAATTGAAAAATGTAAATCCAGATAAATAAATTCTATATATAACAAAACATTATTTGTCTTTTTCTTTTCTTCTTTCTGACATAAATAAAGGAACTTATAGCGTAATTTGACGGTAAAACATGTCAAAAGAAAAACAGTTTATAAAAACACATTTTGATGTTCACATTATGCACAATTTTGGGCTGATTGATTAAAATTTAATTTTTTGAATCAAATCTTTTTTTTTTATTTTTACGGTTAAAATGTAAATTACTAATTAATTCCCATAAACTACTTATTTATGTGATTTTATTGAATATTTTCTGTCATTTACCAAACCTGGGGGTGTGTGTAGAACAACAGTGACCCAGAGAGCAACATGAATAAAGTGAAACTGCAGCAGGAATTCCTGTCGGCAGAACCGAGGCGTCGACCCGAGAGCAAAGAGCGTCTTCTGTAATAACCACAGATAAATAAAGGAGAACGAGCGACGGCGTGGAAAGTGCTGCTCTCATGCTAAGACTCGATGCTAATGAGGGACTCTTGGCAGGAGAATGCAGAATAAAGTCCTCTTCATGCAGCCTGCGAGCTGATGGCTTCATCTGTCTGTCTAAGAGTTTCTGCATCCGTTCAGAGGTTCAGTATCGAGCCCCTTCTCAGCAAATTAATGCGAGAGTCACGTGTCCTCACGTAACGTTTAATCTCAAAACACCACAAACGTGTCTGTAGTTTTAAAAGCACCTGAGCTGCTGCTGTCGTCTGTGGTCGACGTCAGCGTTCGATACCAGGACTTCCTGTCGCATCCAACTGTCTCTGTGGTCGATCATTTTGTGCAGTAATGTTCGGTGAGTTTGTCGCACGGCTTCGCGGTTATAAAATCAGTAGTTTGGGTTAACGTATAGTCTTAATGAGCTGCTTCTGTCCATCTGCCGTCTGACAGCAGAAACAGAAACATACGTGAATGAGAAGAGGTCTGTCGGGTATTTAGCGATATTCAAATGCCGTTTACGTGAGCACAGAGAGCAGGAGAGAAGCTAACGGATGGAAACAGCAGCTGATGACCCACCCAGTCCTCGTCTACTGGTTTAAATGAAAGTCATATGAACGTTAGCCACATTAGCCGCCCAACATGCTAACACTAAAGATTTCCCTGTTGTGGTAACCCTCGAGGTCAGAGGGAGCAAACACAGGCCCGTGGGCCAAATCGGGCCCGCGGTGTAATTATATTTGGCCGCAAGATCATATCAAATGTCTACTGGAGCGGGCCCGCCGGTATATAGCGCATGCATCGTTAATACTACACATCCCAGAATGCTCTGCTGGTACGTTGAAGCGTTAGCAACTCTCAGGAAAATTTAAGCCACCCTTCACAAAAAATGGCCAAACAAAAGGTGGAAAACAGCAGCTTTCAAGACAGGCAGGAGGCAGATCATCTGCTCATGAATGTGAAGGACAGACCTTGATTCAGCTTCTTGCTTCTTCCAGATTTAACGTTTGAGCAAAACCTTCGTTTCCATATGAAAAAGTTTATCATTATATATCTGGACAGAAAGCAAAACACGCAGAACTTTAGTCCATTTTTCAATAAATATCGAGTCTGGCCCTCGACTTAGTCCCAGTTTTTTATTTATTTTAATTTTGGCCCACTGTGTGTTTGAGTTGACACCCATGCTCTGGGTGTTCGGTTCCTCAGATGCTGGCAGTGCACCGAGACTCTCGTGTTCACTCTTGCAGCAGAACATTTGGTGAGTTTGAGACATTTAGACAGTAAATAAAGCTGCTGGACTGAGAGGCTTATTCTGGGTTATACAAAGCTTGAGTTGGACTATCGGTGCTTAGAAACTTCCTACTGGCTTGTAGTGTATACGTAATTTCAGAGCTTTTATTTTCTAAGTTTTTAAGACACTCGAAACACAACAAAATGGACTTTCCACCATCTGGGACCTTTAAGTGAATACAGCTGCTGTGATATTTGGTAGCTGGAAAACATCTAGAAAGTAGGAAAGTAAAGTGACAGAAGAGGATTGAACCACTTCTCTGACCAGCTGCACCAGTGTTTGCACATAAATGCTACACCTATGCGCTTAGCTAGCACTTTTTAACGTTGGTTAGGTTCTGCAAAGTGCTTCTAATGTGTTTCTTATTGACACGCCTGCGTAGAGGGTCTGGGGATCGAACCTCGTGATTGGTGGCCGACCCGCTGGGCCACAACTTCTAATTATTCATACGGAGAATCGATATTGAACACAGCTTCAGGAATCTGTCGTTACTTTAGCGTTAGCGTCACGTACCTGCAGGACGATGGGCAGCTGCTCGGGGGGGTTCCTGTTCTCCACGCCCATCGTCAGCCACACCTGGAACGCCGTCAGCTGCTCGGCGAAGAAAGGACTGTGCTGTGGACACAAAACACACACCAGATATTTATCGCCGTTTTGGAGGATTTATTGCGCCCGCCGATTCCCTCCCGTCGCTCTCAGCGCGAGCCGCTGTGCAGCGACCGAGCCCATCATTTCATAAAGGCTCCGACATAATGAGCTCAGAAGTGACACTGCACTGCGGTAACAACATAAATCCTGATCTATCATGATCACCTTCCCGCTCGCCGCTCTGCCTCTCCGCCGCCGTGGCAGCCGGCCTGATTGATCGGTTGCTGGCCGCAGAGTTTTTGATCACGCCGAGTGTTGAGATTGCAGCGGGAATTACGACGGGACGATTGATGGATGTGGAGAGGGGAAATATCAACGCTTCGCAGCTGGATGGGGAAATTAATTTGTGCATAATCAAAGCTTAATAACAAACCCTCTCAGGTGTGTGGAGGTAGCGAGGACTGACTGTACCCTCTGAACTCTGGAGAAACGATCCTGAAGTGTTGAGTTTGTAAGAACACCAAACAACAACA
>NW_007578790.1:138215-140016 GCF_000690725.1 Stegastes partitus
CTGAAGTAGATGCACTGTTACATTGTGGGGTGGAAACCACGAGGGCTGGACTTGAATAGCCGACTATTCGTTCGCTGTGCTGGTATCGGGATAGAAAAGTACCCCGATACCCAAAAGTATTCAGGATATTCGTCATTACCTGGCTGCCAGTGAACAGTCAGTTCTTGGAGGTATTGTGTTGGAAGCAGGAACACGAGCAGCAGAAGGACCTTTTGTCCATCTCATTGCTTAGATCTGTTCCTGAATTCAACATTTCGTCGTGCTGTTCGGACACTCGTTAGAACAACGCTGTGCTGAACCATGTAAATTGGTGTAAAATCCTGTTTTTCTGTTGGTTTTTTTGTGCTCTATACTAATCCTCCCCGACACTAATGGACATGAGGGCATTTTATGGTTTTAAAGGGCAAAAGGAATCCAATTGAGTGGTGAGTATCTTCCCGCTGATCGAGTCCACAATCGGATTTAAGGGGAAGTTATGGAGGTAATGCTGTTCAGGAGCTGACACGCAGGAACCACATATCCTCGGAGGTGGTTGTTCCTTTTACCAAGGATGCATTTTGCTCAGCCGAGGATGAAATAACAGAATCGACATGCTAGTAATACGTTTCCTGCAGCGTGACGCCTGTCTGGCTTTCACGACTGGAAGCAACCGGATCTTAAAGCATGGAAGCCGGAAAATGATGGTTTATAATATATTTAAAAGGCACTAATTACTTCCACACAAATCAAACTCTTCTTGTTTTTTATAACCGTACAAATAGAAGTACGTCTGCGGGGGCCAATAACGGCGTTAATGACCACGAGCAGAAAATAGGACTGAATTTATTAAAGCTACGACGCACCGTTATGCTTTTTTTTTCTGCGGCCCTAAATTCAGCGAGTCCAAGGGAAGGCGGAAATAGCCGAAGCTCATCGGGGAGGAGCGAGTCGGAGCGGGAAGATCTCCTCTAGTGGTCCTCAGAGGCTCAATTACAGTGCCGGTAAGTGTTTTCGGCCCGATTGCAAGAGAAAGTAGAGGAGGAGTAGCGAGGGTGGAAAAGTGCTCCCGGGGGAGCGATGGAGAAGATGCCCACCTCCGAAGGCCAGGTGGAGGGAAGGAAAAGCCTGGATGAAAGTGCTAACTGGGATAAAGCCGCTCCGCTTTCTGCTGTTCAGACTTTTGCTGAGCAGTTTGCATCACGATGCCTCGAACAAGGACCGCTTTGGAAGTTTGTTTTTTCAATAGAACTGTTTACAAAAACGAGACTCTGTCGTGTCAATAAAAACAGATTCAACTTATAAAACATAGAATAAGTGAGTGTGTCGGTATTTACCTCCTACAGGTCAGGATCTACTGGATTCACCTTTGAGCCTCTGAGGACTGATCTGAACGAGTCAGAACATCTGGACGCTGCATTTAACTCCAGTCTTGAGCGGCTCTTTTCAAGTCCAGCCACAATTTCTCAGTTGGACTGAGGTCTGGGCTCCGACTCCAGAACATTCACCTTGATGTCTTCAAACCATTTCTGTGGAGCTTTCGTTGTCTAACTGGATAAACTGCTGCTTTCATGTTACATACTAATGATGCTGCCACCGCCGTGCCTCACAATGAGGACGGTGTGTTTGTGACGAGCTTCTGCCAAATATAGCGTCTAGTCTGATGGACGAAAAGCTCAACGCTGGTCTCATCAGACCAACGAACCTTCTTCCAGTTAACTTCAGAATCTCCCACAATTTGGTGTCTTATGGTCCAGATTTAACGTTAGAGTTTCAACAGTGTCTTCCTCTGACTCTGACATAAAGCTTTGACTGGTGAAGAACA
>NW_007578790.1:140738-153952 GCF_000690725.1 Stegastes partitus
TCATAGGAGTCTTGGTGGCCTCCTTCACTAGTCTCCTTCTTGCTCAGTCTCTGAGGACGTCCTGCTCTAGTCAGATCTACTCATGGTCCATGTTCCTTCCATGTCTTAATGATGGATCTAACTGGACTCCAGAGATGCTCAGGAACTTGGAAAAGTTCTTGTATTGTTTCCTGACTGATGCGTCTCAACAACCTCTCCACAGAGTTCTTGTAGAGTTCTTCTGTCTTCATGGTGTCGTTACATCCAGGACCCACCAGTGTCTGGACCGTCCAGATCCAGGACTCTTATCCTACATTCACTGACCTCAGATCATCTCTATGTGTTCGATCACGTATTCCACATTTGATATTTTTAATTCACTCACATCTTTATAAATCTGTTTGTACTTTTACACCAAAGAGTCTTTTTAATGGAAACTATTGTTGACAAGCCTGGAAAACTTCTCTGCTCCGTCCACAATCTGCCGACTCACGCAAAACAACAACAACAACAGAAGAAGAGTGTTGTTGACCCAGATATGTTAAGTCATCATCGTGTCCATCAGCCTCTCGCAGCGGGCTTCCATTACGCTCAGCATCTCCATCACGGCCTCCTGCCACGTCAGTAAATACAACAATAAACACTCCAGTGGCTCAAAGTGCAGGGCCAGTGGTTTCTCAAACTCCTTTTTATTTGACACTCACGCTTGAGTTATTAGTCTTGACATTTTACAACGTTATCCACCGGGAATGAGAGTGTGTGTGTGTGTGTGTGTGTGTGTTTGAAAGATTAATAGAGATGCTGGTGGCGGCGAAGCTGCAGCGCAAACAAGAAGTGTTTGGTGTTTACAGGCGGCGGCGGCGGCGGACGGACCCCAGATAGGAGGCATCCATCACGGCTTCGAACGCCGGAGCATCTGAGCTCCGGTCAGGAGGTCTGGGCGTTTGTTTGTCCCTCGTACTTACTCTGAAGGCGGTGCCCTCCTCGATGATGGTGGGCAGCTGAGAGAGGCAGATGTCCACGGCCAGGTCCCACGCCTGCCTGTAGAGAGGCAACCACACATACATCACAATTACATAAGAGCAGCGCCGCCCCGCCACGGGAGACATAAAAAATAAAAACCAGAATAACTGTATAGGGAACGAATTGATCATCTGAGAAGGACTGGGTTGGATTGGTGACAGAAAACAAACAAAAATGACAAACTGGTGAAACATTAGCACCAAAAGTTTCGTGTTTCTGCTTCGGATCAGTCGTCATTTAAACGGCAAATCAGTCGCGTTGCCTCGAGTTGCGGCAACGACTGCAACACATTGCCGACAAACTACCTGTCGTCGGCCAACGTTTTGTATTTGTTCTCCTCTTCCTCGTTTCATGTTTATTCTTACTCCTCACATTTACTACCAGAGCCGAAAAGTTCACCAGTGAAAGTGAAAGACGAGTTATTTAGTTTTAAATATCACCAAAACCACATCATTTATCAGAGTTAGTAAAAACTGCACGACTTTTAACTTCCCCACAGTCCTTGAACTAATCATGTGTGACTGTCGCCGTCATCTGGAACCCCAAAATTCTGATATTTCATCAAAACCACTAAAAAAAATCTTCCAAAAACAGACGGTTTGCACCGAGAAGATTTTGTAAAACACTAAAAATTCTGTGTCTCAAAGCCCAACCGTGAAGCCGTCGCTGACTCGCCTCCATCCGACAGTTGTGTGACAAAAATTAGGAGAGTTTTCAGTTAAAACGGGCTGAACTGCAGGAAGTGTTCACACCGAGCAGAGAGGAGACAGGAAGGGAGACGTCCTTTATCTTGTTTTGTGGCTGAACATGTTTGATTCTGTTCACTTTAACACTTAACAAACCAAAGCTGTAAATTCTCTTAAAGCCCAAAACCTGTCGAGAAGTTCAAACAGCCATCGTAAAAAAAATAAATTAAAAAAATGACACCATTTATTAAAGCCAGAAGCTGTGAAAACAGAACAACATGGTCAAAAAAATGACGTTAGAGAAAAAAAAAACAAAAAAATCGCGCTAAAACCGCCATAAGAGAAGACTCAGATCCTTCTCCTTCTCGTGATGCTCGTGAGCTGCAGGATTTTTCACTGCAGCGAGTAAAAACACGACCGGAGCAAAGAAAACGGGTTCAAACCGATTCTGATAAAGGCTCAGGTCCTGCTAGCTGCTCGCTGGCTGTCGGTTTTCTGCTCCCGAGCTCACGTTGCCTCTCCGGCGCTCTCCTTCCTGCACATGCACCTCTTCAGATTCCCAGCCGGGGGTCCTGGAGAGGGCAGCGAGGAGCCTTTAATCCCTCTCTGCTCACCGGCTCCTCTCTCATGGTCATCATCTCTAATTCATGGGGTTACGTAACTCACATCAAACCTGATCACAGCTCCTCCATTCTCTCTTCCAGCTCCTCTCTCTCTGTTACACTTTCTCCTTTTATTTCTTGCAGCAAATTGAACTCGGGGCCTCGACGGAGCTTCTTCCTCTCTGTTAGCACGAGTTGAGTAATGAGTCGATGTAACGCAACGCTGAGCGAGTGACGCCGACGTCTGCTGTGTAAACGGCTTCTCCCATCAGCCCGCGGTGGTACGATGGAGTCTGAAGATAAACGAATGCGCTAACGTACGATCGGAGGTCATCTCACCTCCACAGAGCAGCTGCTTTGGTTTCGTTGCCTCACGTTTCAACAAAACAAAAGGATGCAGCCGCGCTAGCTCGGTGTTAGCATCCACCGTTTTCTCATAAACGTCACTCCGGTCGACGATAAATTTTAGTTTCAGCTGTTGGTTTGTGACTTTCCTCTCCTACTTGAATGTGTCATAATCGGAGGTTAGCAGCGCCGTGACCGGATGTGATATTAGCTTTTGTTTTCCGCGCGGCTGCAGCCAAGCTAGCTGTAAAATGCTATCTGGCTAATGAGTCTCTATCAGCTGCTTTCTGCTAATTTTTCAACGTGCGACGATATTTATGCTCAACGTGAGCTTCAGAGGAGATAAAAGTGTTGGTCGTTCTCATTTCATGTTATAAAAGTTGAACTCGTTAAAGAGCCCATAATTAAACATTTATACATTTATAATTACATATATATTAAAAAAGATACAAAATATACATTTATATTTATATAGATATATCTAATTGTATCATATATAATTTATAATTTGGGGTCCATTAGAACACATTTATATGGATTCTTGTTTTAGGTCCTGTCCCTTTAAGAAGCTCGGTCTGCTCTGATTGGTCGGTTGGTCTGACAACAGCCAGGTAACAGTTATATTCAAATTATTTAAGTTTAGGCAACTCGAACAAAAGCGACAAGAAGATAATGGAAATAATAATTATTTGTTTGTGGGACGAACTAGCTGATGCACTGAGGGAAAAAAAATAAATAAATAAAAAAATAAATTAATTTTAATGATTTAAAAAATATGTATTTTTATGTTATTATTTTTGTACACAAATATCAATGAAATGACCTAAAAATCTGATAGCAAACAAGATTAAAGAGCAAACACCTTCCATTTCTGACATAATTTTACAAATATTTTTTATTTAATGAAGGAAACCGATAAATTCCAAGTTTAATACTGAAAATATTTATTTATAAAATCAGACACAATTAGTGACGATTAACTGGGAAAAAAGCTTTGATCCTAATTCAGAGTTTATCAATAATACTTTCCTATTTTAGAGCGTTTATTACACTTATTGTGCATTTTAGATTTTCTTGTATATTTTTACTTGCTGCACATTTTTGCTTATGGATTTTACAATTTGACATTTATGTGTTTGTTAAGTGAAAAATAGACGTTTATCCACAACAAAAGTGTTGAATAAATGTGTTTATATTATTAACAATCTTTTTGTAATCTGTCAGAACACAGTTTTTATGAGTATATTGATCATTAACATGTTTATCTGTATCTGTATTAAATATAACATGATATTTATGTTATTACGACGCTTATTCGAGTTGATTTTGTTGCTTTTACAAACACAAGTCCCCCAAAAATATCAAATAAAACTAAATTTCCCCTCTGCGGTGAATAAAGTATCCCCGTTTTATTCTACTGATTCTATAATCTGACATTTATCTGTTTGTTCAGTGAAAAACAGAAGTTTTTCCACAACAAAAGCGCTGAATAAATGTGTTTATAATCAGTTTATATTATTAATACACATCTTGTAATCTGTCAGAATGCAGTTTTAATGAGTATATAATCATTATATTTATATTTTGATGCTTATTTTGGTTGTTTTTACACATGAAGACATTAAAAAGGCCCAAAATCATCCAGTAATAAACAGTAAACGTCATGTTCTGCTGCAGAATTCACTGTTCATGACGTTTTTAACACGTCAGCTGCAGGATTTTAATGAATCTCATTTAGTTGGAGCCTGACTGATGGATGTTTTCTACCAGAATCCTTTGGTGCTAAACGAGCGTCTCTGCACCAAACCAGAGGCACCACGGAGCAGATTCTGTTGTCAGTGTTCAGGTTTCGTAACTGGGAGCTCTGGGATGGGATCTGTGTGGAAGCGCTGCCAGCGAGTCTCCGTCCCTGCTGGCGTTTATGTAACCGGGCCGGCCGGCGGCTCGGAGGAGGAGGGAAGCCGAAGCCGCCGCCGTCGTCCACTCGTGTGTCGCTGGCGGACCAGTTGGCGGCTGACTAAGCGCTTTTTTAAATTCTCCTCCTGCAGGGATCTGCGGCGACGCACGCCCACGTCGGACTCCCACGCCCCCCAAAAAACACCACCCACGGGCAGCGACGGCCGCTCGGCCGCCTCTGCTGCATCTGAATTACAATCGGCTGTTTGTTTTGGGGCGCCAACATCGATCAACGACAGCCCGAGTCTCTTAATTCCAAACTTTCATCTCCCTCTTAGTGCTGCATGTGCTGCTGCAGAAACACAAGTCCTGCTTTACTGTGTGAAGTCTGTAGAGTCGGAGACGCCAGGCGGTTACGCAACAGCTCTGAGCCGGAGGCGAGCCGAGCGAGAGCTGCTTCCAACACAAGCCACATAATGAGTGGGAGAGATGGAGGCCGGCGTTTACAGGAGAGCAGCTACAATAGCAGCGCTTGTGTCAGTGAGAGACGGACGACGGGATCCTTGAAGGGCCGACGGACCGACACCGGGCCGAAACCGGGCCGACGGACCGACACCAGGCCGACGGCCGACACCGGGCCGACACCGGGCCAAAAACGGACCGACACCAGGCCGACACCAGGAGGGCCTTTCAGCGCCGCGGCGTATCGGCGAGAGTCGTAACGAGAACAGCCGCAAAACGCCGTGACGAGACGAGACTCTGAGACTCGTGTCGCTTCGGCCTCCGAACTCCAGCAGCGAGTTGGAGGAGGAAGGTCGTCGTTAACAGTCGCCAAAATAACGTCGTTCAACGGAGGAAGAAGCTGCAGCTCTACATCCTGCTGATATTTAGTTTGTTTCCAGCCTCTCTCTTTGATCGGTGTGAACACTGCCTGCAGTTCAGCCGAGTCGCTCGTAGCTTCTCGGCTGAACTGTCACTTCATGTCAGCCTGTACACGAGAATCGTAACAAGAATCGATGCAAATCACCGCGACAGCTTATGGCCAAAAGTTTTCGAGCCGAAACGCTGACATTTGTGTCGTTTCAGCCTCCGACCTCCATCAGCGAGTTCGATAATCGGCAATGTTTCATCATTTATCGGAGCCAGAAGCTGCAAAAAAACAGGAAAAATACTGAGATTTTCAGCTTTCTAACACGCTTTGTGGCAGCATGTGCACGAGCATCGTAACGAGAATTGATGCAAATCCTCACGGCAGCTAACGGCCGAAAGTTTTGAGCCAAAACTCTGAGATTTGTGTCATTTCGGCCTCCGAACTCTGCCGGTGAGTTCAAGAAGGCAGGTTGTTGTTTAACATCATTTATCGGAGCAAGAAGCTGCAAAAACAGAAAAAAACAACCAGATTTTCAACTTTACGACGTTTTTTTTGCCCTTGTTGCTCCACATACTGTTAACATTTACATATTTAGTTTGTTTCCAGCCTCTCTCCTCTTTGTGAACACTGCCTGCAGTTCAGCCCAGTCGCTCGCAGCTTCTCGGCTGAACTGTCGCTTCGTGTCGGCGTGTACACGAGACTTGTAACGAGAATAGATGCCGATCTGTATAATAAAAATTCAGGGAACCTTTCAGCTGAACTGCAGGCTGTGTGTGGAAACGGATTAAGAACATAAATAATTAAAGATCTGTAGGATGTGGAGTCACCTCCGTTCTCTTCTGTCCAGTGATGTAACCGCTGTGGACATTAAATTACATTATTACAGCTAATTACAGGGATTTTAATAGTTTTTTCAAATCAAGCAGTCAAAGAAATTCTACTTTGGTTTTTTCCTTTTACTGTAATTTCAGGCCGTTTTCATGACACGTCTGACTTCTGTCTCCTCCTCCATGTCGTTGGACTTTACGTTGGCGTTAAAGTGGAGAAACGTGTTTCCGGCTACGTGAAGGTTAAAAGCCTTTGTTTTGTGGCTTCCTGGTTTATTTTCTGCGCTGCGACAGGTTTAACCTCAATCTGCCATCGCTGACACTGACTGAGTCCTGAAATCCCCCCGAGAGCCGCCGTCGTTCTGCCGCTTCCAGCCGACGGTGAGCGCGTTTGGCTGCAGGTGAAGCTGCGTGGGAGGCGGCATGGAGCTGCAGCGCTCAGGTCGGGATTAACGATGATCACAACGAACACGGATGATTAAAGGTTCGTTTATCTCAAAGCTCACGTCGCTGGAAAAGTCAGAAAGATGAAGAACGACCCTGAAAGATCAGGAAGATGAGGCTTTGTTTTATTTCACAGGGAAACTTCTGACCCACTACGTTTATGTTTAAGGCGACAGTTTGAATTCTGGAGAAAATGTTCGTCAATAATCACAAACTCGATGAAATCCGCACAAAGAATCCAGATCCTGACGTGATGTTTGAACCAGATAAACTACTTTTCTCTCTTTAATGCATTTTGTGAACTATTAACAACAGTTTATGTGAAAACAAGCTGCTGCTGCGACGCCTTCAGCCTCCAACAGTCGCCTACAAACACCAGACGGTAAATAAAGGAGGAGCTTCTATACGCTGGGAGACGTGAACACCTCCACGTGTCGGCTCACACGAAACACAACGACGCAAATGAAGCTTTTAGGTTTTTTCTTCTGTTTTTACATTAAATGCAGCTTCACAGGCGGCTCTTGCGTGACTTCTGTCCTTTTAATGCGACTCTAAGTGACTTTTCTCAGAGTCCACAGACGTGACCTTCACTGGAAATAAAAACGGCTCCACATTTTACAGATATTTGACTTGTTCAGCTGAAAAGTTCCCTGATTTTTCATCAAGTGACCGTTGGTTCCAGCTGAGTCACCGACGGCTTCATGGTTGCAGCAAATTCTGCAGAATTTTTATTTTTTTGCAGAATCTGATCAAAGCAAACGGTTTATTTTTGCAGGACTTTTAAATGAGACGTGTAAATAAAGTCGATTAAATATCCACGTTTCATATTTGGTTCATTTCTGGTTAAAATATTTTTGTTAAAAAGGTGAAAATCTGTCGACTTTTGTTTTTACAGTTTGAGTTCAGAGGATGAACAGCGTCGTATATTCAGCTTTAACAGGAACAGATGACGCAGAACTCTAAACGTTGAGCCGTGCATCATAAAAAATGATCTTTAAGCTTTTTTTTTTTCTTTTTTTTTGATTTTTCGATGCAGCAGCTGGTGTGAAGTTCAAAATCTCGTCAGTTTTTCTGTTTTCTCAGCTTCTGGCTCCGATAAATGATGTAATGTTGGAGACTTTTAAACAACAAGCTGCTTTTTAAAGGTTCAGAGGCTGAAACGACACAAATCTCGGAGTTTAGGCTCCAAACTTTGGTGTTTGGCGTCATTACGTATGAGCTTTAATTCATGTAAATGTTGGAATGAAACATGTAGAATAAAGTAAACGTAGATAAACTATCGGGAACAGAGCAGCAGAGACGCTGTGAGCTGAACCCAAACCAGCTTCTAATGAGTCTACCAGCAGAAAATTAATAAAAAGGTTTTAAAAATCACCAGAATGACGCCTTTTATTGGAGCATTAAACCGTAAAAATACAGAGAAGCACCTGATTTTCAACTTGTTGACAATCCTCGAGGGAAACACCGAAGCTTCCACTTTATTCTACGAGTCTCATTTTTTAAAAAATCTCCAAAAACAAACCATCTGCTCCACCTGGACTCCACAAAAAACTAAAAGTTCTGCACCGATCAGTGCAACTGACAAGCTGTTAGTGACTCGACTGTCATTTATTGAGGTTCTAACCCTCATATTCTTCAAATTAGTCGCCGTTTCTGGTGTAAAACGCAAAAGAAATAAGACAAAAACTGCCATAAACACCCACGACACAGAGTCTTCAAGTCTTTTGTTGCTCGTTTACTTAATTTCCAGCCAGAAAAATTGGGGACGTAGAAATCTGCAATAAACCCAAATTTAGTATTTATATGAATCATTGGTCTAAAAGTTCATCGAAATAGTCCAAATTTATTGGAATCATCTAAAACACAGTGTCTCACCATGTGTCGTGTTTATGTTGTTTATGGTCAGAAAATACGAAAGAAATCTGCAATAAATCCAAACTTGGGATTTATTTGACTCACTTTTGGGTTAAAAATTCATAGAAATAGTTTAAATTGATCTAAAAAACACTGTCTCACCATCATTTATGTCAAAAATCCATTTATCTCAAACTGTAGGTCTTAATATTTACATTTAAATCGTCACATTAATCTTATTTCTTCGGTGTTTTAGTTCTGGGACTTTTCTGGCATCGACTTCTTGACTCTACATGAAGCTAAACCGACTTTAAGCCGAGCGGCTGCGACTGCAGGACGTATCTCACTCTGACTGAACCGTTTTTCTAATTAACAAAAACACAAACTAAACGATCGGCGGCTGTTTCAGGAGCAGAGTGCTGCTTTCATTTAACAAACCAGTTCATGAGTTGCGGCCGAACCGGCTCGGAGCAGCGCTCGCCATCTGATCGCATCTTTTCAAATCTCCTCGTTGCTTTTTAAAAGAAGGAAGAGAACCAGCGGCACCACTTCCAGGCATTAAATATGCATCCTGTACCATAAAGAGGAGCTTTTATCCGATCACAGAGCCTCTCAGCTTTTAGCTGCAGCGTGCACAAACACACGAGGAGCTTAAAGGCCTCGGCGATCATGAAGCCGCGTTCTCACCACATGGCGTGCATGTACGTCGGCGGCAGGCGCGGGCTGCTGACCGGCGTGCAGTTGTACGACCGCATGATCCTCTCGGCCAGCAGGAAGTTACGGAACAAGCTGGCCACCAGCAGGTCCTGACGGAACAGCTTCTGGAACAGATCTGGAAGAGAAAAGAACAATCGTCCAGTCAGTTTGTAGTTTTATGGCTGGAAACGGCATAAACAAACAAGCAACGAAAGATGGTGAGATACTGAGTTTATGATAAATTATGACTATTTCTATGAATCTTTATACCAAAAATGATTCAAATAACTACAAAATTTGGATTTATTGCAGATTTCTACGTCACCAATTTGTATTTTCTGCCTGAACACGACATCAACATGCGACAAAAGATGGTGGGACACTGAGTTTGTGATCAGTTTAGACTATTTCTATGAATTTTTAGACCAAAAAATGATTCACATAACTACAGAATTTGGGTTTATTGCAGATTTCTGTCACCAGTTTGTATTTTCTGGCTGTAAATGATATAAACACGTCAAAAAAGACTTGAAGACACTGTGTTTTGATAAATAATGACTATTTCTATGAATTTTTATACCAAAAATGAGTCAGATAACTACAACATTTGGATTTATTGCAGATTTCTACCTCACCAATTTGTATTTTCTGGACTGGAAATGATGTAAACAAGTGACAAAAGATGGTGAGATGCTGTGTTTTTGATAAATAATGACTATTTCTATGAATCTTTATACCAAAAATGATTAATATCCACATCAAATTTGGATTTATTGCAGATTTCTGCATCAACAATTTGTATTTTCTGGATGGAAATTAAGTAAACGAGCAACAACAGACTTGAAGACGCTGTGTTGTGGGAGTTTATGGCAGTTTTAACCTATTTATGTTTTATTTCTTTTGCATTTTACACCAAAAATGCCAAAATTGTTCATATTTTCTCCGGTCAAAGCCTTTATTGGCCTTCACAGCGATCATACTCAGTCCCTAGAAGTTCTAAAAAGCTCTTCTCACGTCTCCACTGTCCGACATCTTCATTCTGTTTTCTGTTCACCATTTGTTCTCCACCTTTGCTGCACGTTTCAGATGATTATCTGAACCTGCACACGTCCTGCGGTACTTTGTCACTTGTTTGTGTCGTTTCCAGCCAAAGGAAACGACCGCTGATACAGAAACCTGCAATAAATCCAACTCTGACACGGACTGGTGAGTCGTCTGGTCTCGGCGCTGAAACTCGCCGCAGCATATGCTGGTTTTTTACAGCTGCCAAATTACGGTTAAAGCGATGTCCCCAATTACTGCTCTGCACACTCCAAACACAATTAATCTCCATTTGAGGCGCCGACCTGCACTCCCGGCGTTTCACATCAACATCTTCACCGCTTTCCCGCCGCCGGGGAGCTTCTCACAACTTTCAGGACTGCTGATGCCTCACTATTGTGCAGTTGTTTTTTTATTGCGTGCCCTAATTTGGGCTCCCTGAGAGCTGCGACACACGGGTCATTTCATTTTTCATCATCGCCAGGATGTGTTGAAATAAAGATTTTATGCCTCGGCGAGCTCGTGCTTCCTCCACCGCCGCCGCCGGTAAGTGCTCGTCTGCTTTTAGGGATAATTTCGGGTTATTGCAACAAAGCATAAAAATAACGCCCTGATTCCACGTTTCTGGACGCTGCTTTTATCGGTTACGACAGCATTACGGAGTAATCACCCCAACTGGGAACGCCGCGGCGCCGACACAAAGCCTGAGAGCGTTCGGCGGCAAACCGCTGTGACGGACAGCAAAGCCTGCGTTTGTAATAACAGCAGATCCGCCATCGATTGAGAATTCCTGAAACGCTTCACACGACAGCGGCCACTGGAGGCTTTTAACAGGTTCTGGTCCTGCATGAAACGAGCAGCGAGCGTCCACAGGATCCGTCGCTTTGATTCACCGTCTACGTGAAACGAACTGCGGCGTTTCTGCTGCTCGCTCCTCATTCGCATAAAGTTGAGTTCTCGGGTTCTTCATTGCGACCGATGAGCGTCGAGCGGAGGTCCGACGTCTCTGAACCGGCCGTCAAACTGAAACGAGGACAGATTCGGCTACTGCGCGGCTTCTTTCTTGCCTCAAATGTTTTAAGAGACACTGTTTACCGACACGGTTTTGGGGATTTTAAACCAAACAAAACCGGGAAATGTGACGCTTTAACGAGGTTCCCGTACAAATTAAACAAAAATCTTGCCACGCTTAGATCAGAAATCCAAAGACACGTGACAAAAATTAGTGGTGGGACTTTAACGCGTTAATTTCGACAGCTTAATTACTAATACGTTTTAAAAAAATAACGCACCTTTCTCAGTTCCCTAGTTTCCAGTAAGACTGATGCAGTAACACTCCAGCCAGTAGGTGGCGCTAATGCACCTAAAGTTTGTTTACCAGCCACGAAGAAGAAGCTCTGAAAGTTTGTGGTGGAAGACTGGACCACATTTGTTGGCTTGTTGGATGGAAAGTTGTTTTTCTTATCGTGGCCTGATGCTGCTTCGTCTCCATGTTTTACAATTTCACCGTGGACCTGCGAGGATCTACGTCATGAGTCAGCGTTCACGTCTCGGACCATCAACGGAGAGGGGCGTCTGCGGCTAAGACCCGGAGAACAAACAGCCGGGATTTTAACGCATCGAGAGCACGATCGCTGTTTTCTTCAACAATCACGTGGTCGAGCGTCTAGACTTCGCCACTCGTGGTCGGTTCTGCTGTGACGTCCTGGTTCAACGTTCAACGCAAAAACCCCAACAAACAACAAAACGGCCGCACATCATGGCCGCTTTCCACCTGACAGAATTCTCTCACTGAGACTTCTTCCTCTTCCCTAACACTGAATCATAGTCGAGGGGTCGCCATTCTGACACGGTTTAAGATCGAAGTAACGAGGCAGGAGTCCTGGAAGCAGCGCGACGCCGAGCGAGGAAACGGCAGCCAATGTTTTCGTCATTTTTACTACGTAAGTAATCGAAGAAATTCAACTTTTATCTTTTCTTTTTTATAATTAATTGCATTTTAATATTTCTGAGGCTCTACTATGTCTAGTCCTGGTGGTTCTGGTTCCACAGAGCTGCAGGACTTTATACTACAGTGAGTTCTGAGTTGACGCCACCACATGGACTCTGACATATCGTTGGACCTCCAGCGCCTCTTCACGGCTGCTGAGTCACGACTCAATCGTCCCGTTCCAGATGGAGAGCGTCTTTGTGAAGCCTCACCTCTGGGCAGCACGTTCCAGGCGATGGTGTCGGTGATGGCGGTGAAGATCCAGTTGAGCTCTCCGAGGGGCGTCCGTCTGTCGTTGAGCCTGCCGGGGATCCTGCAACAAACACAGCACAGATGGCGGCGCGTCAGCCACGCTAGTCGCACACTTCATACTCAGAGCACAAAGAGTCGGCGTCACCGCGACACAATCTGAAGGCGTTTACGGTCGCACGCACTCGGACTGTTACTCAACAGCGAGGATGAACAATCATGTGAGTCGATACAGTCATGTGACACAAGCAGAAGGTAGCATTTAGCCAGCTCAGAAATCTCCTGGAACTTTGTAGGAACAATCTTTATCATCAGAAACTGACATCTGCCCGTTTTTCAGCTGAAGTTTCAACATTTTCATCATTTTTCACCCAGTGGAAGTTTTCAATGAATCTCTCGTGAGTTAGAAACTGAGCGAGACGCTGCTTTCAGACGTCCACATGTCTTTAAGTCTACGTCCCAGAGTCTCCACATGTTCAGGAGATGTTCAGGAGTTTCTGGTGAACGGAGAGAACGCAGCAAATCCTGGAAACCAAAACTCAAGCTTTTGCTTAAGACCTCCCAAATTCAGGATTTGCTCAAAAATTGAAAATAAAAGGTTTTCAAATATATCTCTAATACATCGGATGCACTTGATTGTGAGAATAACATCTGAATGACGTCACTGATGCTTAGAAAGCTTTTATATGTTCGTAGAAATGGGAGTTATGG
>NW_007578790.1:154634-161454 GCF_000690725.1 Stegastes partitus
TAAAAACCAAAACGACAAAAGAGCAAAACGCTGCATGTTGGTGTGTTTTCAGTCATAAAAACAGTAATTAAGTCGATCAGCGTCCATCAGCCTCTCCGGCCTCTGACATTCTGCTGGACTAAACCTTCCCTTATTGAAAGCATTTCAACCTTTCCATCTTCATCGCTGCTTCATTCCGGCGGCAAAAGGTCAAGAATCGACTGCGAGGTCAGCTCTCAACTTATTGGCAAAACATCCGCTGACGGTTTAATACTGAACACGGCAGAAGTAATTATCAGGATCCCTCACTTAATCCTCCACATATGGCTCGTTATGTCTTCTGATGCTAATGCTGGAGCCTTCGGGAGGGTTTTAAACGGAACAAACGGAGGGAAGTTTGGTGTTTTTCAACCTTATGAAGTAAATTAAGCATCCATTGATGTGATTTGTGAGTTTTTTTTAAAACTAAAAATAGTAAGCAAGTAAAAATAGATTGAAAAATAAAACATATTGAGTGAAAACTGCCAGTTTGTAGGTTTTAAAAACAAACGGTTAAACGTGTGCAGCCTGTGGAGCCATGTACAGAAATGTTGGATGTGTCGATTCCTGTTTTTTAATTAAAAGTCAAATAAATAATCACATAAATCCAACTTTTACATCTTTTGAGAGAGCAAAAAAACGACGATGTGGGCGATGATGCTGTGAGACTATCGGAGGAAAACACTTTAGTTTGAGCCGGTCGTACCAAACCTTTGTTATTTCATCACCAAATTTTTCTTATTTCTCGTTTTAGCACGTTATAGAGAAGCTAAAAGTAGCTTTAGCCAATTAAAATGCTCATCTGACATCAACAATGGAAGTTCAGTCTCCACTTAACAGCAGCGACGTCAATAAACACCCTAAAAATGAACTGAGCAGGCGGGTTTAGACGCCAAAGCGTTACCCAGAAAGTGTAGAAAACAGAAAACATTCTTTGATTTTCAAGCTTTCTGATGGTCCTCGATCATATCGTGTTAATTTCAGTGTTGTCTGGAAAATCCACCAAATCAAACTTTAAGTTGGTGATTCTGGTAGATTAATCATAGCAACTGGACTCGCTTGAGTTCCTTGAAGACGATGATGGACGAGAGGTGGAACGTCTTCAAGGAACTCAAGCGAGTCCAGTTGCTACAATGAATCAACCAGAATAACCACGACCTGGAGGACCGAGAAGCTTCACAGACGTCCTAACTTGGTGATATTCTTGGTTGGCTGTTGAGGAGAAACAACGAAATCTAAATCTTCAGAACCACGGGGTCGTTCCACCTCATGACCATCTGGGATTGGGTTGGATAAACACTGGAGACTGAACTTGTATTGGTGATGTCGGGTGAGCTTTTTAATTGGCTGAAGCTACTTTTAGGTTCTTCTATAACGTGCTAAAACGAGAAATGAGCAAAATTCGGAGAAGAAACAACAAAGGTTTGGTACGACCGGCTCAAACTTCCTCCAATAGTCTCACAGCGTCATCGCCCCACACTTCATGTCCGACCTGGTTCTGGAGTCATTAGCCGGAGCGCTGCCCAGACCCCTTCAGATAGAAGCATCAAACATAATGTTCAATAACGCTGTAAAACAATACGTAATGCGCTCATTTAAAAACACTTCGCAGCACATCAGCAGCAATCTCTGTCTGGCGCGTTCAGGAACTCTCAGTGCGGCGACTCTGAACTCTCTCTGACCCGAAGCTTCCATCTCGGCCTCTAAGTGACAAATAACGGCAGCTGCGAAGCTGCTGGCAGGTACGACTGCAGCGCGGCGAGGACCCGGCCAGATCCTCGGCACTTTGAGCGGATGCCAGAAGGTGTTTGGCAAGTCAGCAGTAAGGATGAACACTCAGCAGCTCGCATCCTCGCTCAGGATCCACCGGAGTGTATTTTAAGAAGGCGAGCAGATAAACGGACGGATCGCTGAACCGGGCCGGAAAAATGGCCTCGGAGGCGTTCGGCCTAGTGTCATGTTTTATTTATTTGAGAATCTATATGCATCGTTGTCTACGGTGTATTAGCGACATTAGCGGGCTATTGTTGCCAAGACACGAACAAAAACAGCAAAAAAAAGGCTGACTGTCTTTCTGAGATGTTGCAAAAGATGTTTATACAGTCGGAACCAGAAGTTTATGTTCAAACAAATATACGTGAGTACAAACGCCATGAGACCGTCCAGCCATCACAGCGCTCAGGAAGAAGACATCACTCCAGAAGAACCATAGAAAAGACAGATTACAGTTTGTAGATGCACACAGGGACAAAGAGCTTCATGAGTGGAGACATGTCCTGTGGTCTGATGGAACCAAACCTGAACTGTTTGGCCTTAATGACCATCGGTACATCTGGAGGAAAAAGGAGGAAGCTTGAAGCCTGAGAACACCATCCCAGCTGTGGAGCACGGGGGTGGCAGCATCATGCTGTGGAGGGACTGGTGACCTTCACACAATAGATGGCATCATGAGGAAAGAACATGATGTGGAGATACTGAAGCAACATCTCCAGACATCAGCAGGAAGTTACAGCTTGGACACTAATGGGTCTTCAGATGGACAATGACCCTCAGCATAGCTCCAGATTAGCTACAGAGAGGCTTCAGGACAACAGAGTCAGTGTTGTGGAGTGGCCATCACAAAGCCCTGATCTCCATCCTGGAGAACATCAGTGGAGCAAGGAGACCAACAAACCTGACCCAGTTCCACCAGTTCTGTCAGGAGGAATGGGCCAGAACTCATCAGACTGTTGTGAGAAGCTTGTGGAAGGAAACCCAGAACGTTTGACCCAAGTCATAGAGTTTAAAGGCAACGCTAGCAGATACTGAGGAGATGGATGGAAACTTCTGACTATAGAAATAATGTTGGTGAACCTGACTGAGCTGAAACAGGAAGAGTCTGGTTTAATGTCACACAGTGAGAAAGAAAAGGTTTTCTGTCTTTTTATATAAGGATGTAAACTTCTGGTTTTAGCTGTATTCATTAGAGGCTTTTAGGTTATTTAATAATTTATCATCGTCTATCTCAACTATCCTCCTCCATCATGTTATTTAATCTGTACGATGCTGGACCTGGGTGATGAATGTCATCATCATAAACTGATCCAACGAAAATGCTAATTCGCTTTTTCTACATTAACCGCTTGTGGTCAGAAGGTGGCGCTACAGACAACACTACAAATTACTGTAATGAAAACAGAGCAGAAGAAAAAACAAACAAACTTTGTCCATGTGGGAGACAAAAATGGAAAAAGGTTGTAATTATTCTTTCATGTTGGGAAGCATCTGATCGTTAGCGCCCATCGTTAGCGCTTTAATTGTTCCGGAAAAGTTCAAATCTGGATCAAATCAGCTGGTTTCAACTTCGGCAAATCTGATATTAAAAGCATTTATTTCACAGTTTTCCAGCTAAGTTTTGGTCACACAGAAGTTTACAGAAGTTATATCAGAACAACTTCTGGAAAAAGACTTTACAAACCAGCTGAAACCAACAAACCAGTTTTATTCTTCAGAATCTGCATTCAGGTTTTCTGTTGTCATCTCCAACCTAAAGGAACAAATCTGGGGTTTAACACGACAGTTTGCATCAATCTGTCCGAGTTATGAAATGATGTTCGACCAACAAACCGCGCTGAGCTACAGGAATTAGCTTTTCAACAGCATCATTAATTAGCAGCTCGTTAAACTAGCGCATCCTGAACTCAAGGTGGATAAAATTTAAGCTAAAATCCAGCCTAAACTTGAATTCAGTCTGATGCAGAAATGTGACTTTAAATCAGACACAATGTCCAGCTGATGGAACATTATTGTGTCAACACGACTCCTCCAAACAACTTCTAATAAATTAGATTTATTTTATTTTTAATCTCAGAAGCATGCGTTTAATTAGGCGACAGGAACAGATCCACTGAATTACCGTTTAAAGTGCAAGACTCTTAAAAACACCATTTATTCGTTCATTTTCTCCTGTGTTGTGGCCTTTGTGTTGGATTCTCGCCGACCTTGAAGCCTCATTTAGTTCTGTTCGTCTGCTCGACGCCTTTCTGTAAATAAAAGTCTTTTGTTGTCGCGTTGACGCTCCTTCTGGTCGCTTCTCGTGTTCCAGACGGCGCGAAGTAAAGGTCGAAACAAACACAGTCGAGTGTCACCGACAAATTAACCTCTCCACGGTGAATTCACGGGTTTCCGTCGAGCCGCTTTGTGTGCATGTACCGAACGAGAGCCGAGCATGTGGACGCCGTGAATCATGACGTTACCACACGATGATGATTATTACTGAACACATCCGAACTCCAGAGACACGACCTGCAGCCGTGAGTCTCTCCACGTAACTGAGATCGTCGTGACGAAAGATAAAAAGAAGCTCGGCGGGTTTTGTAAACTGTGTTCTGATGTAAACCTTCGTCTTTGTTTTCCTGTCCGATAAACTTTCAGAGTCATGATCCGCTGCTGGAACCGGGCTTCCTGATTGTGACGGTCCACCGAGGCCACGGCGTATGATTTATTCATACTCGTCCAGCCGCTCGCTGACCCCTCGTTCCCGGTGAATAAGGACGCCGTCCCCTTCTTTTGCTCGGAATCAGTTGCAAAGTTGCATGAATCTTAAAGAGCTGCTCACGCTCCATGAATTTAAAGTTGAAATTTGGAAACCTGACTCACACCACCGGAGCAGGATCGTCGACAACTTCTGGCATTTATATTTCATTTTTACGTCAGATTTCAACACAACCTGGCAGCAGGTTTCAAAACGCACGACACTTTTCTGTTAAATAGTCGTAATTAATTCAGAATAATGTACTTTTCTGCAGAACAAACTCCAAAAGTTCAACAGTTCGGCCACTTTATGCTTCAATTTTAACTCTGAGACCAAAAATAATGACAAAAATGACGCCGTTATCAAAGTCAGAAACTGTAAAAACTGAAAAAAAATAAAATAAAATCCTCAACTATTAAAACTAATCACGTGTGATTAGAAACAACCAGCTTCAAATCAGGCTTTTTGTTCAAATTGACTTCATTCTACATATTTCACTTTAAAAATTTGCCAAAATTAAACTGTTTGCTGAAACCAATTTCTGTAAAAAACAAAAAATTCTGTGATCTTTGATGCATTTAGGAAACCAAGAGTGAGTCAAATGTGACCAACAGTCGCTTGACAAAAATTCAGGGACTTTTTCAACCGAACTGGGCTGAACTGCAGGCAGTGTTCACACAGAGCGGACATTAAATACACAAACAGACTAAACATGTCAACGGTTAAACATTTATAGTTTGTTGAGCCACCGTTACATTTTCTTGTGCTGGTAACACGTGTAGATTCCAGCTTGTCTTCCATTTTTGTGAAATAAACAGAGCTGGGACTAAATTCAGCATTTGTTTTTAATAATTTTCTAATGATTCTGTGGCATTAGAACTGTGTCCTACAGCGCAGACGACATCTCTGAGTTCTAGTCGTGGTGGTTCTGTTTCTAAAGAGCTGCAGGACTTTATTTTGTCATGAAAAATGAAGCCACAGTGAATGAAAATGTATCAGGAGCAAATAAAGGCTCAGATCTTAGTGGTAGAATAAAGCTCACATTTAAAAAATGTCCCCTTAATGCTGAAGTCTAACCTCAGCCGGGTCGAGAAACACCAGAGAGAAGATACGAGACGCGAACAGGGTCACCGAGTTCTGAGCCGTTGCTCTTCTCTCCAGTGAAGCGCTGCCTCTCCGGAGGCGGCCGACTCCTCCGTGGATCCAGGGCCATGGATCCAGGGCCGTGGATCCAGGGCCATGGGTCCAGGGCCATGGAGCGTCCCTGCAGAGCGCCTCCTCAGCGCTCAGAGTGCCACTACGGCGACACGAGGAACCGACTCCAGAGACTCAGCGGGGAGCCGAGAGATCGACCTGCGACACTTGTGGGATCGAGGCGAGAGAACGTCCAGGTGAAGCTCCACCAGCTTCGTGACTCCGCCGGGCTGAACAGGCCCATTGTGAGTGGACGCAGGCAGAAGGTGTGTTGGATGCATGTGGGCAGCCGAGACAGAAGGAGGCACAGATGGAGCAGAGACAGAGGAGTGATCGGCCCGATAAACAAACCGACGACTCAGAGCTGCCGGCGTGTCCAGCGCGAGCGTCTGCGGCGACGCGAGGCCGATGACTGTTTGCGAGCATTGTTCCCGCGACCTTTAAAGGTGAGAATACGAGGAGCGCCGACACGTGCGCGGCGAGGACACAAAAACTAACACAAAGGAAGCAACGAAAATATAAAAAAAGAGCTGCTCTGAATGCTATTTGTGACAATAGTGAAGTGTCCTGGTTCGCTCCGAGAGAAAGGAAACCTGCTGTTGCTAGGATACCACAGCTGACAGGTTACTATCACAACCGAGTTCTGTTCAGTAAATAACGTTTGGGCTCCACGACAATCACAAAAAAAACTAAAAAAAGTTTGTATTAATGTTCTGATGAAGTTCAACCAACAAACTACGAAGAGTCAAAAGTATTTATTTACTGGTTGTAGCATAAAGACGAGCTTTAAGCTGATTACTATGGAAACTGAACTGTTGTGCTTCAGGTGTTGTTCACAGTGTTTATCAGGGTGTCTGGCTTTCTGGGCTTGATGGTCTCTAAAAGACTCTTTGAATGAATAATTTAAATATTTATTTCAAATAAAAATAAATTAAAAACCAATTTAAAAAAATCAGTCGGTTCTGAAGGACCCGAAACTTTATGATCACGAAGTCTGGATGTTTAAAAAGTGAAATTTTACCTTCATCTGTCAAAGACTTTGAGAAATCACCTGATTTAAAGATCACCCTCACTTTCAAGCTTTCAACTTCATGA
>NW_007578790.1:162765-191756 GCF_000690725.1 Stegastes partitus
TGAGTTTTTAAACGAGACATGTAGAATAGTGATTTTGACCAAACAGCTATTTTGAGCTTAAGTTTAAGTTAAATTTTCTGATGGAACCGATGAGTAGTTCAAGGACCGATAACGGTTTCTGGCTCAGAAACGGTCTGACTTTGGTGGGTTTTTATTTTATTCTATTTTGAAAGCCAACGTCCTTCAAACGGCTGCAACACGGTCAACAACGTTTACATGTTTTTAACCGTCTACCATCGATTCTTGTCCACTTTTGACCAACGTAACGTGTGTTTCTGTGACACTTCCCACTTTGACGAGGCTTCACTTTGATTAAACGTCCGACTTTGACACTCTGACTTCAGTTTGATTCCTTCCTCGTTCGGCTGAGCAGAGAGGTGAGACGGGTTTAACGCCATTCCTCTTTCATGAGCTCCGGGGCGATGCATTATTTAACGCCGATGTACAACAGCTGCCTCAGCATTTAGCCGTCTGTACATCAGATAGAACATGTAATGAGGCAAAACAAATAATTTAAAACGCCCCGGCGCTGGAACATCGGCCAACGAACTAGAATAAATTCTCTCAACAGTGGCGGATTTTAGTGAATGAATAAAACCCTGAAACACTCGTTTGTCATGAATGTTGGTTTTCTGTGTGTTTTCTTTTCCTCACACAACCTTTTTATTTACGGTTGAACATCAATTCAAGGTCGTGTATCTCATGAATCTAATATTTCGCCGCTGTTTTTCTCGGCATTGTTCAGAATCGACAACATCTCGAATCCAATCTTAGGCGAGCACGGGGAAGGTCAGCACTTCCCTGCCAGCAGAAGTCCTTCTCTTAGCCTCGCCGGCTACCCATTAGCGTACGCTGCCGCCGTGTACGTGTCCGATTCTGACAGCCAACATGAAGAGCTGAGCAGCAGAAGTTTGACTGCTTCACCCCACAGCTTTGATTCCTCTTTGAAGGAACTTGTTTTGCTGCGCTCGGCGTGGCCGTCCATACCGAGAGGCCATTACGGGAATCAAAGCCTTTCTACAGAAAACCACTTTGAGTTCGACTCCGATGTTGCAGCAAAACAATCGCGAAGCCGTCACTCGTGGTCAGACAAAAGCCTCCTCTGACGCCATCTCTGACGGGTTTTTTTCCCTGAAACTCTCCTCACAGCGAATCTGGTTCATACGTTATTATTTCCGCCTCTCCACAGAAGTGCTCTGGTGAGACAAGTGATGAAAGACGACGAGGACATGAGAGCCGAAGCATGAATGAACGGAGAGCTTCAATGTTGTCAAACCCGACGACTGATGTCGGCGCGGTTGAGAAGGCAGAAATAATAAAAAAAGGGGAAAGACAAATGAAAAAAAAAAGGGGTTTGTTTCTTCAAAGCAGCTCGTCTTGGCTCTTGTGGTTTCCCATCCTGCTCTGGGAGTCGTAGCTGCTGCTGCACTGAGCTGCTCGTCCACAGCAGAGAAAGGAAAGAGGTGTGTGAATAGAGATCAGAGGGAAACTGCAAGCAAGCAGAAAGAAAAACAGTTTGTAAAAAAGTGTGAAAGAAAGAATCTAATCCTAATGCAGCTACGCCTCCTCCGGATGCTTCACTTGTTCCTCGAGTAGCTTCTGGGACACGAGACGGGACTCGCAAAGACACGAACGAGCAGCGAGTCGCCTCACTTGTCATTGATGAGAATACGACCCACAGCTGGTCAAACAGCTGGAGGGACGACGACAAACTGCCGGCAGACCCGCTGAACCCCGAACGCTTCCTGGATGCTGTTGGGTTTTTAACTCGCTGATGGTTCATCTCGTTCTGGCTCAAATAAACGCAGTCATTTCAGTGATCCCGCCTCTCAAACGGGTTCAAAACAAACAAAAAAAAGCAGCAGAATATGATTCGGTTAAACTGGTTCAGTGATCTGGATCAGGAAGTTTGTATTAACAGCAGATTAAACTAAATATAAAACACTAAAATGACTGGTTAGATGTTCCTACTGTCGCTAGTCGGCTTCAGAATGAATGTTTATTTGTTCCTGTGATGTTTTTCCTCCAAAATAAAGTCCTGAAACTGTCTGGAAGCAGCACAGCCACAAAGATAAAATCAGAACGCCGTAAATCATGAAAAGAAAAGACAAAAGCCCAGTTGTTCCTCAGGTGTTACCAACACTGGGAAAGACAGGTGACTCTACATGCTGTAGATGTTCTTCTACCTGCTTAGCGTGAACGCTGCTTGCAGAACTGTCGTCACTCGATTTCTGGTCACGTCACGGCTGCACACGGCGTCTGAGCTACGCCACAGGACGCAGAAGTTCTTGCTTTTTATAGAACACGTTTAGTGCAAACGGTTTATTTTTGGTAAGTTTTAGATGAACAGAAATAACAGGATTTTGAGCTTTAGCACGTCGCCGTTAATTCAAAAGAAGTCCTTGAATCTTCGCTCGAGGACGATTTGCTGCAGTCGAACCACTGACGGCTTCAAAGCTCTGCCTCAGAATTTAGTGTTTTCCAGAGAAGGTGTTGCGAGTAAACGGGATGTTTTTGGTACGTTTTCCAAACAGACATCGAGAATAAAAAGCTAAAGTGTGAGTCTAGATTTAGCTGAAGGTTGAACATCTTTGTTTTACAGCTTGTGGTTGAAGAAGATTCTTCGTTTATATTTCTGTTTCATCTAAAGGGAAATGCTCAAAACATCCTGGATAAAGCATCTACAACAATGAGAGAAAGGCCCGACTGTCCTCTCTCTACACCAAATAAAAGCTTCAATCTGAGACTCCGTCTCGCTGTCAAACCTCCTGACAGATGTGAGGGATTAGAAGCATCCTCTCCAAAGGTAAGGTGGAACTTTTGGAGGGGAAAAGAGAAAAAAAGTGCGTCATAGTGGGAGCTGGAGTCCGACCGAAGCAGCACAAACAGAGTGGAAGCAGCTCTTCAGGACAAACTCACAGCGTCTCCTCAGCCAAGAACTCATTAGAGTCTAGAGGAAGGTGCAGCTGTGCAGGTAACATGAGGCCACGCGAACGCAAACACAAGCTCACCTTTAGCAAACAGCAGATGTCATTACCAGACTTCAACACCTCCAGGTGCTTTCCGACGAGATGTATTTTTTATTTTTTTAGATATAACAGCCGGCTTTTAAGTAACTTACGGCTTCAAAAACCCAGCCTTGGTTTATGGGTGTCATTTCACTCTCCCCCGCACGTTAGAGGGAAGAAAGCCGCCCCCGACGTTCACAGAAGCTACTAAAACTTTGGATATGACATCCACATCGAGCGCTAATATCAATCTGAGGAGCCTGAGAGCGAGAGATGTTCCCGCTCAGCCGCTCGGCACCCGCAGGTTTATTCAAGAGACGCGAAGCCTTAAATCTGCCAAAGTGCTGCCGCTTTGGCTGCGAGGGGGAAACAAAGGCAGAGAATTACACCTGCAGGATGGAAAACAACAGAGAGGGCTGACATTAAGGAGGAGATCGACAGACAGACGGGGAGGGAGACGAGAGGAAAAGCAGGATAATGATCTCTGTAGACCGAAGCCTCCTGAGAGACAGACAGCCCGAGTGCCACTTACTTCTCGATGAGGTCTAACGTCACCCCCGGCACCAGCTTGGCGCTCTTCTGCATACAAAACCTGCAACAAAACACACAAAAAAACAGAAAAGCAGATGAGGAGACGTTGCAGAGACGAGGCAATAAAGAGGTCTGGCCTCCGCCGAGCCCATCTTTACGACCGGCGAAACAAACAGCGGACGTGTAAAACACTTCAGAGATTACAGCCGCTGATACGAGCGTTCAGGCTGAGTTACAGCCGAAGGGCGGCGAGGGCGGCGAGGGGAAGCTCGTATTTCTGGTTGTCGTTTCGCCGCCGCCGTGAGTCTCAGCAGGATGGCGGCCGGACAGATGTGCGGTTCGGCTCGCTGTGAGTCATCGCACAGCTGGAGGAGGGCATCAGTCACACAGACATCCAGCATCAACCCTCTGGATGCTAAAATTCAAAAATCACACCAATCATCACTTATTAGCCTCGACACATAACTAATTCAACATAACTCGAGCTACAATAAAGAAATATGATTGGAGAAAAGACGGTGAGGCCTTTAACCCCAAGAACACCAAAGTTAGCACCAAGCACGGCGGTGGCAGCATCATGCTCTGGGGACTGGAGCTGATGCTTTAAGTGGAACGACGAAGGAGGAGGATCGTCTCCACATTCTTCTGGAAAACCCTAAACCATCAGTCAGAAGGTTGATCTTGGATGCAGTTGGGTTTTTCCAACACAGCAATGACCCCAAACACATCGAAAATGGTAAAGAAACGGTTCAATCAGGCTGGAATTAAGCTTCTAACCTGCACTCCACTAACGAATCAAGAACCTGTGGACGGACGAAGAAACAAATTTGTGTGAGAAAGCCCACAAATTTAGTTTAACTGCACCAATTCTGGTAAGACAGAGGTCAAAGAAGCTTGTGGACGGAAACCAAAAGCGCCCAACGAAGGTGGAAACAGCAAAATGACATTTAACTAAAGATAAGCACTGATGCTTGTACGTCTACAAGTCTATGAAAAAACCAAAATGCATGTCTGGTTAAACGTCCATTGGCTGTTTTCACCTCAGTTTACAGAAGGATGACTTTAATAAGCTAGAAATGTCTGAGTATCTGGCAGCTACCTGGTGAGATTCCTCAGTGTTTCAGGAATAGTTTCCAGACCTAAAGCTGGTTTGAAGGCACCAACACGTAGCCAATAAACATAGAAATCACTGAGGTTAAATGGTTTAACAGTGTATGAATGAAATGAAAAGGTCAAAACTCCCTCCTGCTCTTGTTCACACCGTTGGTACAATCAGCCCGTCCGCCCGCCTGTGATTGGCTATTGAGTATTCGTGACTCTGTTTTCCTCCACGAGTGTCTGAAAGCAAATCTGAATTTTAGAAATGACAGAAGTCGTGCACGGATTCTGCAGCCGGCTTCTGACTGCACTCGAATTCAAAGGCTGTTGGAGAATAATGAGGTCCCACATGGCGGCGGTGCGACTTGGTGTCTTTTTAAAGAACAGCGCCGGTCCTAAGTGCGTCTGACACCCGAGAAAGCCAAACGAGGAAGGATGTAACGGGGACGACTTGTTCTCGAGTCTTAACGATTATCGACTGCGAGCTCGCAGCCGGGATGTGGCTTCGCTGTTTGTCAGGAGCATCCCCGCCAAAACACAACAGCATCCAGGAGCTCTCAGCGTTTACTTCCGAGTTGCGACTGAAGCGCAGATTAAATATTTTTGTTTATGTTTTCGTCTGTGTTTGTTGCAGGAGGCGGTCGGCGAATCCCTCCAGACGTGCGCCGAGATGATTAAGTAAAAATGAAGTCTGGTAGAAAACGCAGAGAGAGAGGGAGGCCAAAGTAAACAGAGCGCAGACATAGCAGGAGGTTGCATCAGGGAGGGAGAGCGTTTCCAATTCCACCTCTGAGCGGGGAGATGGAGGATCCCTCAGGCGTCATGGAGGACGGGAGATAAGGACGAGAAGCCGAGGAGAGGCGACGGCGGCAGAGGAGCCCTCGGTGGCGTCTGACCGTCCACAACCAGGGCGGTAGTTTTATCGCGGTTTTGATCCACGTCATCCCGCCATGTTTGTGCTCTTGAACGATCAAAAAACAGACTTTGGTATTCTGGGCACGCTCCCTGATCGGAGGAAAGCGGTTCAGGTTTCGAGCGCTCGTGTTCACGGTGTACGAGCTTGAACCCTAAATGGTCTCCCTCTGGCGTGTTTGTTTGTTTTTGTTCCTCAAAACTATGAGAGAACGTGTTTACCGCCTCGTTACGAGACGCAGGAGTCTGGAGTCAATAATTAAGATGGAACAAGTGCCGCTGGAAGATGCACCAATCAGCTGGTCGACGAATCAGACCGGAGCGTTTAATGAATTCTATAAAAATAAAATGAAATCTTAATTCAACAGCAACACCGACAATAACCTACGATAACCGACACTTTCTGAGTGTAAATAATTTGGCTCCAAGTCAGGAGGTCAAAGGATGAAGCTACGTCGTGCTAAGTTTCACATTTCTGGTCTTTTTGGTAAATAAAGGCAGCATTACGAAAACAGAGGCGCCTTCATGACGACGCCATGAAAAGTCTGGTTAAAGTGAAAACCAGAGGAGCTGTTCTTTTATTTATTTTTTAATTTAATTGGTAGAAAATCAAATATCGCAGTTGGTTGCAAATCGTCTTCAGAGTTTCGTGGACGTTCAGAACAAATTTCAACCCAGTCCAGTGAAACATAATCTGGAGGTGAAGCTCTGACGAAACCGCAAATATGATGAAATTTAGCTCCGAGGGCCGAACTTGAAAAATTCATCACCTGAAAGAAAGTATTTGGAGCAGAGTTTGAGGGTGTTGCAGGGTTCCATGCACCTAATAGCTAATGGAGAGTTGGAAAGAGACTTTATGAAACGATACCGACGCTTCATCATAAGAAAACTGTTCAATAGATGCTTCAATTAAAAGATGCAAACAGCCATGAAACAGGATGAATACCAGAATATTTGTCCCGGTCGGGGGACACTTCCACCCCGGGGCAGCGCTCTGACGGGGTGGAAGTGTCCAGAACACACAGGCTGCTGATGCTAGTTTAGTTAGCGCTCACACTTCTGTTTCCTCCATCGGTGGCGGCGGGGGAGTGGCAGATACGCTCCACCGTTACCATCCATGTTTACTTCCATAAACACTGAGCACGCTCGCTGCGTGTGACGTCGTCGTGTCCTCTTCTGCGCATGCGGGACACTTTTGGCTCGTATGAAGTTCACACAGCAGATCACATACAAGTCGCATTGAACTGGAAACGTGAAGGAAGTCACAAAGAAATCCTCATTGAGCATCAAGTCCTGCAGTGTGAACGTAGCCAATCTGTGGGATTGTTCAGTCAGATAATACGCCGTCATCCTGATTGGTGACATTAAATGTTATGTCATTTCCTAAAAACCTGTCAGACAGCAAGTTTAGGATTGTTAAGGGTCGATGATCGAGTCACGACTGTACTTCCATTCTAGTCTTACTTTAGCTTGTTTTATTTTTATTAGCGTATCGTACTTACATCTTACTGCTTTTCGCTGCATTCATTGTCGTGTCATCGGTATATTTTCATCTTATCTAACACGGGTTTGTTTTCTTCCATTTAAAAAGAAAAGTTTTGCATTTCATTTTATGTTCATAATTTTTTCTTGTTTTTTCTGGAATTGACAATAAAAATGTTCTTAATTATGTGAACCAGGATGCATCGTCTCTTATCGTCTGCAGGAATTAATTAGACTTTGTCAAATCGTTTCGGCTCCTGGAGTCTTTATCCGATGTTGTGATGAAACCTTTTACCTTTAATTATGACCTGTGTATCTCAATAACAAGGCAATTAAGTTGTTTTATATGAATCCATGATTAAAAATGAGCAACAACTACCGATAATGACTAAAACCAAACTTTTAAACGAGACAGACTTTTCAGCCACATTAATCTCAGCCGCGACTCCAGCTGGGAGGATAATTTTAAAAAGCATCCGTCAGACGGAGGTGATGAATGCCGGTTTGGATCTGAAATAATTCTCTGAACACATGGAGGAAGCGCCGAGCAGAGCCGCTGGTTCTGGTGCAGGACAACTTGCTCGGGCGTTGGCTCAGCCTGCTTTAAATTCCACAGAGATTCATCGCCGCCGTCTAATTCTTCCCTCAAGAACCGGAGCTCAGAATTACCCTCGGATCGGCCCGGTGACGCTACGGTTCCCTCCTAAACCATTTCTCTGGTCTTCATAAACAAGCACACTCGGCTCACTGAGGGCGTCACCGGAGTCATGCATTAAAACACAACCCAATATAAAAGACAGTCTGCCTTGTGCCGAGCAGGGAATCGCAATTTCAGAGAGGAAGGGAGTTCATATCTGCACATTTTAGAGGAAGGAGTCAAATCAAGTCATTTCAAGGCATGAAGGGATTATTTTCATGAGGGGGGAAGAAAAACCTCTAAATATGCAATTCTGAGCCACGGAGATGAAGTTTTCGAGGTTCAATCAGCGACTGTGGAGGGAGTTTGAGCAACAGCAAAACTTTAAAAAAAAAGTTCATCCAGAAATCATAATTTCAGGTAATATGTGGTGAAATAGATTCAGTGTTTTGATTCTCTGGTAAGTCTCTAGAACAAAAAAAAAAATCTGCTAAAAATGAGTATAGAAAGTTAAACTTTGGGCGAAATGACGGACCCCCCTTTTTTGTTTGTTTGTTTGTTTGTTTGTTGTGAATAAATATGTAGAACTAAACATCTGCTAAAGACGTGGGGAAAAGGTTCAGTCTTGGTGTAAAAGACAGACGACAACACAAGATAAGGTCAATTTGAAACCAATACAGACTAAATAAAAGACTTCTACATACATCTCTAGAACTAAACATCTGCTAAAGACGTGTGGAGGACGGTAATATTTGGGGTAAAAGACAGAAGAAGACACAAAAAATACTCAATTTGAACCTTATATAAAAGCAGTAAATGAACGAGAATGAGCATGTTTGGTCCCAACAAGTCTCTAGAACTAAATATCTGCTAAAAAATATGTGGAGGACGTTCAGTCTTGGTGTGAAACACACGAGGAAAAGTCCATCTGAAACCAATACAAAGTCGATAAAACAATAATGACTGTATTTCTATAGCACCGTTAAGGTTCGTTCACAAGGTGCTTGGACAGTAAAACATGCAAACTCAGACACAATCAAGGACGTCTTAAGACTAAAAGAATTAAAACGACATCACACCAAAGAACTGGGCCGCTAGAAACAGAATGAAGCATTAGAGCTACACTTCACAAGTCGACAGAAGTGGGTTTTAAGAAGTGATTTCAAAGAAGCTACTGACTCCGCAAACCTCATCTCCTCAGGCAGGTCCAAGTCGAGGGGCTCTGACGGAGAACGCTCGGTCACCTTTAGATTCAAACCGCGACGTCGGAAAGACCGAAAGGGAACCACCAGAGGATCTACGGCTGCCGGCAGGCTCATCAGGGGTCAACGGATCAGAAATGTAATTTGGAGCGAGACCCTGGCGTGCTTTAAAAGCCATCAGTGAAACCTTAAAACCAACGGGGAGCCAGAGGAGGGAGATCGGTGTGACGTGATGTCGTCTGGAGGCGACTTATCGGGAACGCCAGGAAGGAGGGAGGTACAATAACCGAGACGGGAAAAGATGTG
The DNA here is from genome assembly GCF_000690725.1 of Stegastes partitus. Classification (NCBI taxonomy): domain Eukaryota; kingdom Metazoa; phylum Chordata; class Actinopteri; family Pomacentridae; genus Stegastes; species Stegastes partitus. The sequence goes on from NW_007578790.1 coordinate 171,942, forward strand.
AATCATTTTTCCAGACCCGGGTGTGAGAGCTTAATCGGCTTCATTTTGGAGTTTGTTCTGATTTTAAAATAAAACAAAAATTGCCATTTTTTTGTTGTGTGAGTTCCTGAAGTTTGAAACGCGCCGCTGACAACAACAACTACTACGGCTGGCGAATGAAATGTTCCTGCGATGAAGAGACCACGAGCAGACGAGTGGAGTGCAGAAGGGCCGGAGGGCAGAGATGAGGAGGAAATTGAAGGATTATTACCAACAGAGAGCAAGGTGGGCAAACTTTAATTGGATTGGTGACGAAGTGCGAGAGCGTGGGCGCCGAGCAGACCGCTACGAGTGGGCATGTACATATTAAACTTTGAGGAGGGAAATGAAGTGGATCTTGCGCGAGGAGGCGACGGTAGGTACCGGGCGGTGGGGGAGGAGGGCAGCGTCTCCTCTGAGCAGACCGTCTTCTGCAGCTCATTACTCCTTCAATCAGCCTCCATGTCCCAAGTCACCGTCTCCATCAGTCGTGTCTTTAAAGGGCCACCGGCTGATCTCAGGCTTAATCTGCTCAACTAACCCAACAACACACAGCATCAGTGTGGAAAACCACCTCCATGGCAAATGACTTCAGATTGCATCACCTCTTTATGTTTACGGAAAGTTGAGAAGTTCCCGTCTTATGTATAATAATTTAGAGAGATTATATGGAAAAAGGCCCCAAAAGTAGAAACTCAAACTAAACAGAGTCCATCAGCCAAACTACCATCAACATGGTTATAGAACGACAACGCCTAAACCTTTGTCAGTGGTGGACGCCCCCACGTTATGCAAGTCCTTAGGGAGTCCCCTGAGACAATGGGGTTCGGGAGGAGCAACAAACCCCCAATTGAAACCCAAACTCAGGTGTTAATGGCTCCTTCAGGATACCAGTATCTGGAACTCCCAACTAATCAGTCAGAGCAGATGAAGCCTCTTGGATGAAGGTGGAACGTCTTCAAGGAACTCAAGCAAGTCCAGTTGCTACAATGAAAATACGAGAACAACCACGACCTGGATGAATTTAGAAATCTGGTTGTGTAGCTTCACAAAGACCGAAAAGGACGCAGGGAGATCAGCGAATGTAGAAGTCGGTCTGTTTCAGTAGTGATCAGGAGATATAGAACGAGCTTTAGCACCACTAATCAGGGCTGCTGTGGTCGTACTCAGAAGATGACATGAACCCTTGTACAGTTTACCCAGACGCTATCTGTGGAACTCGGTTTCTCAGACCTGAACCTGAACTTCTACATCGACATCCAACAAAAACACTCATTGCTTCCCATTGAATGCATGAAATGGAGCCTGAGAAGTATCGTGAGCACATTCTTTGGCCAGAGGAGACCAACGAAAGTCCATTTCAAGTTAACACGACCAAGACGACCACAGTGGACGCATCGTCCTGACAGTGAAGCATGCTGGTTTGGAGTTGACCAGTTCAGGGAATCCTTGGATGTCTTGGGTTTTTTTTAAGGTTTATAACTAATAATTCTGAAGGGTCTAAGCCCTAATATATGAGTTAGTTAGGCTAAGCTACATAATTAATACCACCGAAGGGTCTTAGCTGTGATATTACACGAGTTGGGCTGATCTCCATAATTAATAACACTGTAGGGTCTCGGCCTTAATATGCATTATAGTGAGCTAAAGTAGAGTTTTAATCCTTAATATGCAAATTTCTCAGGTAAAATCACCATAAATGATGCTATAGAGTATTTAACCTTTATAAGGTGATTCCCAACAACACATTTATTGGGTTTTAAGAAGTATATTCCATATTTTTATAAGTCCCCTCATTACAAACTGTCAATTTGTGTTGCTGTTGCTCATCCAGGCAACAAAGCCCCGACTGGTCCACCGTTTCCCCAACAAGAGGAAACCCGGGATGTATGGAGTGACTGCTGACAAAAGTTCAGGAAAGTCTTCTTCGAGGTTGGATGGCTGCAGCCAACGAGCTCAACGCATCATCTCGGCCTCTAGCGGTCCACGCTGCTCGTTCTGTGGTAGAATCCAACGAGAACAAAGGAACGTCTTCTCCTTGTTATGTTCGAGACGATCGCTGGGTGTCGGCGGCCTCCTGACCTCCGGTTCAACCGCTCAACACTTCAAGCGACATCCTGATTAACGCGCTCCTTCTGATCACTTAAGGAGACAAATGCGACGGCGGGGAGGGTCCCACCTGATCGGCATACAGACGGCTTCATTACGCCGCATCAAACACGGGACGCATTGCGCTAATTAAACGGATATTAAACATACAGGCCCGCCGACCTTGCCTTCAGCAGCATGCATTTAAAATAAAATCATAATCAACCTTAAAGAATTCACACGTTATGTCGGACAAAGCCGCATTTCTAATGTGTGACAGACTGTGGTGGTGAGATCACCGACAGACAAGCGCTGAATAATGGCTGGAGCAGGTCTTGTGACTCACAGCTGTAAGCCTGACGCTCACATTTAGCTCAACTATCAGCAGATGTCACCCAATGACAGGAATCTGTGGGCAGATTATTGTGTCTGTCCGTCTGTCTGTAGTAACGGCGGTTCGAGCTGTCGCCTCACAGTGACGGGGTTTGGATCAGCGGACCAGGGGAGGCCACAGTCCAAAGACATGCACGATGAATTAATTACTGGTTCTAAAGTATTAATGAAAATAAAATAAATGCAATGTTTTACTGCACCGAATACATATATATACATACATACATATATACATTAAAAGGATTGGAAAAATGGTAAATCATTTGTTTAACTGATATTTTACTTATTTTCTCTGTTTTGTTAAATTACAGAAAATATCTGATAAAATCATGAAAGTAGCCCAAAATAAGAACCAGAAAATTAGAACAAAAAACTGTGAAAACAAGAATATGTGTGGATTTCTAATTTTCTATCTGTAGAGAAACACAACCAGCATGATGAAGGTTGAGGAGCTTCTGAACTGTTCACTCAGAGATAAATTGAAATGATCAAATATCTGCAGCGCGTGGAGTCACCTTGTTTTCTAGTTTTGGTAACTGCTGTGGACACTTGAACAGATGATGAAGCTGCTTCCAGGTTTTATTATTTCACATTACAGGCGTCACAGCAGACTCTGTACAGACCTGCAGGATGTGTTCATGCAGAGCAACGAGCAGGAAGGATGGAAACCCATAAACCTGAGTTCTCTGTCCTCTAGTCCTGGTTGTTCTGCTTCCATGGACGAGCAGGACTTCATGTTGCAGAGAAGAATGAGTAAAAGTGGGACAGGAGCTGCTGGGAAACCAGAGGGTTAACTCTCTAAAGCCTCCTCATGAACTTCAGAATTCTCCAAAAAGGGGAAAAACAAACTTGAGCAAACAGTCGAGCCTCCAGCAGCAGCAGCAGCTCTCAGCCTTTTGCTGTCAGTTTGCATGACGGAGGTTTTCTGAGGCAAGAAAAAAAAAAAAAACCTTCTGCTTTTCAAACTCGCAGAGTTGCCGGGAAGCTCTGGCGTTACGTAAGCGCTTCACCTCGTATGGAGATGTGTTTCTACAAGCACTTTACGTTTGGGTCATTAGAGCCGAGGCCGCAGCAGAAGAACCGCCTCGTTAGTTCTGAATGAACATCAGGAGGCGGCTGAGAGGAATCCTGGACTCATGAGGCTGCTGCATGTTCTCCAGCATCTCATCTGCATTCCTGCACGTGAGCATGCACGTCGGGGTAATGAAGCCAAATCGAATCAGGGATCCGACTCGGGGCCGCCGTCGTAGCCGTCACTGTCAGCGTTAGCGCCACATAATTACTCTCACGAGTGCAGGAAAACAGGGCGGCCCCGAGGCGGGGTTAGCGTCGGAGGCATGGCTGCGATATTGAGGAGGCCCGGCCATGAATCTTCCCTAATGAGCAGAATTACATCTGCCTGGCAGCGCTGTTACAGGTTCCTGCTAGATAATCATCCCGCGCTTTACGAGAGGCTCTTTTACAAGATTCTGCAGCCGAGTTATTAGTTCTCGGAGGCTGTGCTGCACACGGCGGCGATGCTAATGCTAATAGGAGTGGACATGTGAGAGAAATGTCGTCAGTGTTTCAGGTGTTTTGTCTTAAATCTGCATGGAAATACAAACGGTGGATGCCTGCTCAGTGTGATCCTTTTAGAGTTAGAGTATAAACACGACAGATTACACCGGTAATGATGTCGGCCAAGTGTCACCGAGGGAGATTATTCTTGTTCGTTATTGCACAGTGGAGGCCAGCTAGCTTATTGCACGAGGAAAAATTATGAATAAAGGCAAAGCATATTACAAAGTGATGCACCCAAATCTTTCTAAAGACACTGAAGCACGCCAGGCAGATTATTACCATCATCCAGTGGTGCTAGGGAACGACGACGAGGTTAGCGGTGCCTCTTAGCATGCGGCTAACGCTACCTGGAGCACTGTAACGTCTTTGTAATGTAAGACTAACTTTAGTAGACATGTCTTTGCAGCAGAGATAAGCTGCTAAAATTAAAAAGAAGCACAATTTTGTTTTTAAATTAGCTACTTTCAGAGCAGCTAAGGCTACGCTAAGTGCTAGCAGCTAAGCTAGGAGGCAGAGATGCAATAAAACAAAAACTCATCAAGGTCTGGGCCATAGTGGGTTAAAAAGAAGTTAAGAAAACAGAGAACAGTGACTGCAGGAGACAAACTATTGAATTTCAGTCAATCGACGGATCAGTAAGCAGACGGTCGCGTGGTCACATGAAGCGCTAACGCCGTCGTTTCTGTTGTTACTGTGCATGTTAAGGTAAAGTAATCATTATTATTATTATCACTCGACTGTGCAGTAAAACCCTATAAACCTACATACCTGGTACTATTTTGATTTTACACTGACCTTTAAAAACAATTTCTATCATTAAAACCAGTAACTTGGGACCTTTATTGTGAATAAATATCGATTTGTTAACGGTTGGACTGATGCGTTTGTTGTTTTTTAACACCGGGGCCGATTATTGATGATAGAGAAATCAATATTTGGACCTGATATACATTAAATATAATGTTTTACCAGCATGTGATAGCAGAGAACCTGTCGTTTATAAGTAGTCTTCTTCATTAACCCTCACATACTGGTCAGGTTTTATAAGTTCCTGTCAAGAAGGACCTCATAGCCAGTGTCTATAACAAGTTGTACACTTTAGACGCATGTCACATTAATAAATGTGAACAAAATTACACAAAAAACACAGTCTGCACAGTTTCAGTTTCTAGATTCCCTAAAACCACCATTTTCCTTGATTTGACCAACACTGGTGGATCTAGAATCCATGTCAGTGGTCAAACTAGACCCCAAACAGCCTCAGACATCTGTAGCACCTGAACTAAAGTATTGCAGGTTTTGTGTATTTTGGGTCACTTTAGGAAAAGCCATCCAATATCAGGCTACAAAAATGATGTTTAGGGTGTTTTAACTGCTGCCAAACATCAAAACGGGTCAAGTTTGGCCTGAACCAGTATGTAAGGGTTGATAATGAACCGAGTCTGTAAAATAAATATTCTATCTGTTAACAAAGTGACCTGACAGGCGTCCTGCCATCACATGTGCAGTGTTTAATGTAGAACATCGATCTTTGTACGGAGTCGTGTGGAGTTCTCGTAGTTTAATCGTAGCAACTGCTTGAGTTCCTTGAAGACGTTCCACCTCTCATCCAAGAGGCTTCATCAGTTCTGACTGACTGGTTTAGAGATCCAGACACTTCTATCCTTGAGGAGCCATTAACACCTGAGTTTTAATTGGGGGTTTGTTGCTCCTCCCCCACGTTATGTGAGTCGTTAGTGCTCCTCCTGACATAATGGGGTTCTAACCCTTAGAAGCATCTGGACCTCCCAACTAGAACTGATGAGGCCTCGTGGATGAGAGGTGGAACGTCTTCAAGAAACTCAAACAAGTCCAGCTGCTACGATTGATCTACGAGAACAACCATGACCTGGACGGCTGAGAACCTTCACAGACGAGTCATGTGGAAATGTCCGACTGCTAAGTTTGGCGATCACGAATCAGGTGTTTGAAATTCCAAGGCGATCACTTCGACCCTGGTTGTGATATTCTCTCTGGACCGAAGAGGCTGACCGACACTCTTCTTCTGGCATGGCTAAAATTTTGATAAACCCCCTGACCTCCTCTTCTAGGGCATGTTGAATCCTCCCTCCTTCTATTTTCAGACCTCGTCCATGCATCGCAGCGGCGGCGGCGGCGGGGAAATCCCTTGAAGATGGCGCTCCATCAGTAATGATTTTCTGCTCAGCTGAGCAATGAAAGGTACACATGCACTCCCCCTCTCTGTAAACCCCATCATCCATCCCTCAACGCATCTCATTAAAGTTTCAAAGCGAAGGTAAGCCGGCGCATCAGCGGATCCCTCCATCCGCCCACTCCAACCCGGCCTCGCTCCGGAGCCGCCAGAACATCGGGGAGGAGACGGCCCGAAATGTCTCTATTTGGCAAATAACAGCAGCAAATCGGGGGCTGAAGGAGGAGAGCTGCCGAGCGCTGATGGAGACCACAGCTGCCAGCTTTAATCTGGAGGGAAGCTTCTGCAGCTCCGCCAGGATCCTCGGTGTAATTGTTATTCTCCGCCGAAGCTGTGAACTACAGCTGAATCCGATGTCGGGAATCAGCAGCGTCCCTCCCAGAAACACACCAGTCCTCAGAGAGAGTCGCTGTAACTACTGTTGAGCAGACAGCCGGCGACTCTATCAGGTAGCAGTTAGCAGCTAGCTAGCGTTAGCCACCGGTCACACAAGACTAAGGACAGGATCAACAAAACCTCTGGAACAATCTCATTTACGTCCACACAAACACAATAAACATCCCGGTTCCTGATTATGACGAGATGTTTGTGCTTCAACCAGCTATTTAATCGGACTTTATCATAACTGTAATCCTCTAAACTCCAAAATCCACTGATGGAAATATGTAGAAAATAACATTTCCTATAAATGTGGTTAAATATGAACAATATGCACAAGAAAGAAATGTAAAATCAGCATTTTTTGACAGACAGTTTAGGTTCTAAAGTGCTCTAAAAATCTACTAAATGTTTACTTAAATGTACTTAAACCCTGTAAAAACTGCAATATTTTATCATCTGGGCACCAAAAACGACAGTAAAATAATAGTCCCGTAAAAATACTGCAGTTTAACGTTATTTAAATACAGTTTCTGGCCTTGAATTTATATAATTGGTGCCATTTATTGACTTTTCAATGTTAAGAACAAAAATGCAAATGTAGAATCAGCACTGCTTATAAATAAAGTCATTATAGTTTTTATGTATTTAAAAATAAAAATGTTCAAAAAGCGTTGTCTTAAACAATCCACTAAAATGACACCATTTATCCAAAAGAAAAAAAGCTTTCTGGCTTCTGGTTTCGTCCAAATCTGACCTTAAAATTACAGTATTTCATCAAAATCCCTTTTTAATCGACATGTCTCAGAGAATTTGCAAAAAATTAAGCCACGTTTTGCAAAAAAAAAAAACTCAAAATCCTCGGCACAACAGTCACGTGATGATATTCAGGGAGTTTTCAGCTGAAGTGTCGGCAGCGTTTACACCGAGCAGACAGCAGACATGGACAGAAACCAATAAAAAATGTACGATGAGTAAAATATCTGCTCCATGACGAAGTCTCCTGTGATGCTTAATGAGCTTTCGTGGCTTCAGAAAGAAGAAGTGCGTTGAGTTAATGTCACATTAAGCTGGAGGCTAGTTGATTACGAGGCCCATCGGAGCGACGCACAGACAATTACATCCCATCTCTTAAAGGTAAAGTCAACATCTACATTTTTAGTCAGACTTTTAATGGATTCGATCGATTTGTTGGACTGCATTTAGTTATTCTTCTTCTTAGAACTCACTTTATTTACTGATTTCTCTGTTTATGTACAGATTTTAGTCGTCTACGTATGAACAATGTTGAACACGTTGATTGCAGGAGTTTCTCATTTTTGCAAAATATATAAATCATGAACATTTTTTTCTTGAAACTCCGTCAATCTGCACAAGTGACATTTTAAAGTTCATTTTTAAGTCTTAGTTGATCTGTTTCTATAGAGACTGATCGTGTTATTTATGTGATTAATACGCAGAAAACTTCGTTAAGGGGTTAAATTTGAACTAGATTTCTTCTGGAGTTGCACTTGATAAACCTTCTCTTGTGTTTTTATTGTGCTGAAGTGGCCAGTTTCTACTTTTATATGTAAATCTTTACATTTAATCCTGATGTTGCCTTATTGGAGAAAAATTAGGATCAACTGACTCATCAGTTGGGTTTCTCAAAACTGTGGTAAGAGTTCATCCAGATTTCTGACGTTAATATGCACAAACAGGAACTTTAAAAATCATAAAGCATCATAAAAACAGAGTTTAACGAAAGCTTAAAGAGGCTAAATGGTGACTGGATGAAAATATGAGCAGCAGGTTTTCTCGTCTACAGCTGTAAAGTTCACTCTGAAATGAGTTTTTCAAACTCAATCGACCGACGTGAGGACATTTAATTTATAACGCACATCTGAAACATGCCCGATATTCTCTCGGTTCATTAGCGACCAACAAGTTGGATCCATTAATACAAACCCCTGAAGCTTGACCTGACCGGGGCTTTAGTGGACGGGATCAGGCCCGACTCGCCCCTCTAAGCCACAGCATCCATTTTTGGAGGCAGAGGGCATTAAGGAACAGTTCAGTCAATATCAGCCAGCAGCGTTCCAGCAACTTGTTCTCCAAACGGGGCTGTTGGTGAGCGACATCAATATTAATGGCCGAACACTGAGACCTCATTATGCTGAAGGTCACGGCTCCATGTGGGTTTAAAGCAGACGAAGACGAACTGAACTCTTTAACGTTTACGGCGGAGAGGAAACGTTCGGCCGCCGCAGGACGAATCCCGAAGCCGCTGCTTACACGCCGGAAAAAAAAAGTTCCACATTTTCAATCGTAAAGCTGCAAAAGCGTCTCTCTGACGTTTAATGTGTGCAAAGTGGATTCAGTCATTAAGATGCAAACAAAAACAGGGAGGCTGATTTATGGCACCGGAGGGACTCTGAGCTCTACAGTATCTGTAGCGTTTCAAACACGAGGCGCTCACCTGCGTTTTCTGACTATCATGTAACATGAAGCCTCTTTAAAGCCACTGAGTAATGATTATGCTAATGCGACTCCTTTTCCAACTCCGTCTCTCTGCACATGAGCAGAGCTGCCGTGCTGAGCGAATCACTGCATTAGAGCAAAAAGGAAAAACTACAGGGTGCAAATTAATCTGCTGAACCTTAAAAAAAAACACCACAAGTGAACATGTCGGAACACGTTTCTGTGGAAAAATAAATGTGACAAATTTTGAATGACGAGTTAAATATTAATCATTAATCAAATAACTGCTGTTTGTGATTAAACTGATTTAAAATACATTAACCAATGAGACAGAACACGAAACATAAACAATGCCTGAACTACTGCGTGAAAGCAAAAAGAAAAACGAGAACGTGTTTTTTTTCTTAAAATTATTATTTTTTTAAAAGTGACAAATATTGTATGACTCAGAATTAAGGATGCAAAAGATTATTAGTTACTTGCAACCATCGGCTGCACAGTACTGTTCCCAGTGCATTGTGGGAAACTTTAAGCGACTATATAAGGTGGAACAATTGTAGCTTAGCACTCGGACAGCACTGCAAATGCTTTGTAGTCTGTATTGCCTGATTTTGGACACAGTTCAGACTTCCATTGGCTAATAAAATAAACCACGACAAAGTGTCCCGTGACGCTCAATGAGCTCTTACTGCTTTAGAAAGAAGACGTGCGTTAAGCTAATGTCAAATTGAGCTAGCGGCTAACTGATTACGCCAGAAAAAGAGGCCATATGAGCAGCACATAGCACAATTACTTCAATTAAATTTGTTTTTTTATAGCGCGCTTTACAACAAATGTCATCTCACAGCGCTTACCGTAGGAAGGTGAAGACTTTACGGACTACAACCCATTTCTTTAAAGGTAAAGTCAACATCTATATTTTTAGTCCGACTTTTAATGGATTCGATTGATTTGTTGGACTGCTTCTATTTATTCTTCTTCTTAGAACTCATTTCATTTATTGATTTCTCTGTTTATTTACAGATTTTAGCCTGTCGCCTACTTCACTTTGAGTTGTTGATTTAATCTGTAGACTTCTACGCTGCCCTTCACTTATCCAAATGTATTTTATTTTATCTTATTATTAATCTCATCTGGAGTTTATAACATGACATTGGGGGTTGTTTGTATTGTTTTATTGCATTTTTATTCCTTTCACATGTGAAGCACTTTGTGTGACATTTCATTTGTCGTCTCCTGTGCTGATTAGTCGACTATTGATTGGTAACGCTCCCGACTACTGGTTGAGGATTTTTTGTTTATTTTTTAAAATTTGCATCCCTGCTTGGAGGTTTTCTCTAAACACGAGGAGTCAGATCTTGGTATGAATAAAACACAGCCCAGAACTAACTGGATTTGTGTATTCGGCGAAGCAGCAAGTAAACGTCTGATCCCAGCGGTTGATGCTTGATTTTGTTTTTTCTGACACGTGTGAGTCAGAACACGAAGTTTGACATCCAGCGTTGTCGCCTCTCTAATCAGCTCGGCAGCAACAGCCTCCACAGATCAGAGGTGATGCAACCGTCTTAGCATGGATGTAAAAGAGCTCCAGTCAGGACGCAGCCACACAGCTGACTGACTGATGCAAGCGGTTCAGCCTCTGAATGATGCATCGGGTGACTGCAGCCTCCCCAATGAGCTCATTCTGCCTGAATATCTTCCATAGATTCCCCTCCCTGCAGGGACCATCGGTCCTGCATCGCCGACGTCGCGTCTTTCATCACAGCTGAACGCTCCTCATCGTAACCGGAGGCCGAACAGCAGCTCACAGGAACGTCGGTTCTCTGCATCGTCGCGTCTTCAGTGTCCGAGCAGCGAGTCGCAAACAAATAAACAGTCGAAGGGGAATCGTCGGCTTTCTCGACTAAAGACAACAAAGAAATAAATCTCTGCACAGCTTTAACCCTCTGAACTCCAAAACCCAGCGGCGGGTTTGAAGGGCTTCGATCTTCAAAAATAAATCCAAATTACACCATTAGCCGGAGTCACAAACTGTTAAAAACGCAGAAAGAATCGCAGGATTTTCAGTTTTCTTACGTTCCTTAAAGTAACTATGTTGGAAACCAAATCCAACCTCAAAATCGTGACATTTCATCTCATACACTCTATTTGGCTTCATGAATTTCATCTACTTCCTAAATAGATTTAAATCTGTTGTGGGCACCAAAGAGAGAATTTCATATCAACAGCAGTAACAACAAACACTTCTCTACAGGTAAGGAGGAGGCATTACCATCGCAGGGCGATCTTGATGGGCGTGGTGAGGCAGGAGGTGAACAGGTCCGCCGGGAGGTCCGGGTTCATTGGCAGCAGCTCGCTGGCCTCGCAGGCCGCCAGCTGGATGCAGTTCTTCATGGAGGGAGGCAGCGGCATCTGGGCCAGAGGGTGGCTGGGATTGATGGCCGCCACCTGCAGGGGGGACACAACGGTCAGCGTTAGCTTCAGTCGGCGTTAGCGTCGGTCGGCGTTAGCGTCGGTCGGGGTATTTGTTCCTTTACAAATGCCCTGTTTTGTTAAATTACAGATAACAACAAGTAAATTCACAGAAAACAAGTCCTAACAATACGAATAAAAATCTGCATATTTACAAACAGCAACACATTGTTGGACAGTGTTTAAATCAGCAAAAAATAAAAATCATCAGTCACGGACATTTGCTGTTATCTGAAACGTGGAGCTACGATTTCTTGCCACAGTTTCGGGAACGTCTGTAGATAAATAAAACCATTCTACCTGCTGATTGTAGCTCAGATTGAAAACAGAATCATCAAAGAAATATTTTTGTCTGTTTTATGAAGCTGGAGTTCAGCTTCAGCCTGAATCTGCTGAATCCAGCCGTGCAAAGCTTTCAGAGCCTCAGTCGACGCTCTGCAGCGTCCAAAAGGTCGAACGCTTTCTCTGAAATAAGTGGGGCTGCGATGAAAACCCAATTTAGCGCCGAACAAAGACGGAGCGCCGGCGTCGCGGCGGCAGAGTCAGAGTTTAGACACGACGGAGGCAGAAGATCAGACGGGAAACGAAGGCTGGAGGCCGACCGGAGAGCCGACGCAGGAGGTGAAGGCGAGGAGGCGAAAACAGAAAACAGACACGAGAAATGTGAAGCGAACGTGGAGTCGGTGCAAATGTCCGACAACCATGAATTAATTAAAGTTTAATCACTTTAAAGTGTTCAACGTGCAGCAAAATGTTCAGTGTTTGTTCGTATACGTGACAGTTTGGCTTCAATGTAAACGTATTAACTGTGTTTTACTGAAGCAGATGTTGAACACGGTTCTGAACTTTAATCGGTCCGATTAGAATAGAACAGAATTCATTTATTGTCTTTGCAAACTTCTAAAAAAAGTCAGTTTTTCAACCCCTTGTTTTGCTGCATCCTTCAAGTTTTTAGTCCCCGTCGACGCCGAGTCCCAGTCAGATACCGTTTTTATAGATAATTTAAGCAATGTAGCTTAGCTGCAGTACCTGGTTGCGCCACCAGGTGGAGCATCTCCAGTTTGGCGAGCAGAGAGCAATGTGGGGGTTTAGCGACTAAATGGGCGCCATGACCTCGTCCTCCGTGACGCTGACCGACCTCTAAACGGACACTTACATGTTGAAGCACGCTGAGATGAATGAAGACGTTATTTTCCAGCTACATGAGCGTCGCTGCTGCTGACTGAACATCTGACGGACTTGTTTGAGCTGCATGAAGCTGCATGAAGCTGCTCACCGTTCACCACATTAAACATTTAAACACTAAGTTTGGAAAACAGACAAAAAGAAACTAACTTGTGTTTATGGACAGTCTGGGACGAGCAATAAAAGTTTGTTTCTCCACCGTTTGTCTGCAGAATAAAACACCAATCGGAGCTTTTGTTTGTTTGTTTGTTTCCTTGTTGACGTTTCTGATCGCTAACGGAGAGGAAGCGTTTAGCAGGTGGTCTCCGGCGGTAAACAAACCTCTGGTCGGCCGGCGCGTGATGTAAAACTTTAATTACGCCGCCGACTGTTTATGTGCGGCTGAGTCGGGTTCGATATGGTTCCTGTCTGGGCCCCTAATGAGCCGCGGGTCTCAGAACCAAACGCTTCCCTTCGTCATCGCCCACGGCTGCTTTTCTCTCCGTTAGCGCCCTAATTTTAGTCACGAGTTAACCGGAGAGATGAATGCGCTGTTAACATCGTTTCTTATGCAGAACAAACAGAACGTTAAACGAACTCTGCAGCAACGCCGACGGTGAAGAACGGACCACGTGAAACAGCAGGAAGGCTTCTGATCCCACCAGAACCACCAGAACCAGAGGAATTCTTCATAAACTCAACGTTTTTTAATCACTGTGGGCTCATTGTTCTCTGCAGCATGAAGTCCTGCAGCTCTACAGAAACAGAACCAGATCCAGAACCAGAACCAGAGGCAGAGGCAGAGGCAGACAGAACTCAGACACGACGTCTACGAAGGTATGATGCAAAAAAAACGCCAAAAAATAAAAAATAAAGTTGAATTTCTCTGATTATTTACTTTATAATGACTGAACAAACACTGAATCAACACGTACAACGTTCTCGTGCCCACAGGGGAAAGAATAAACATGATTCTGCACTTTTATTATTTTACTACTCGTGTTTTTATTCATTTACATTCGTACACGTCCTGCAGTTCAGCCGAGGAGTCGCTGAATTTCTGTCACGTGACCGTTGGTCACAGCCGAGTCACTGACGGCTTCTCGGTTACGTTAAGAAATGTAGAATTTTTTGTTATTTTTTTCCAGAATCTGCCTTCTGCTTTCATCCAAATGTTTAATTTTTGGGGAATTTAAAAAAACATAAAAAAGACTGAAGCCAAAGCTACAGTCGTGACTAGAAGGTGTTCACGAGTGTTTTTGAAATGTTTAAATACGACTTGATTCAGATCAAATATAGAAATCTTAAACTTAGATTAAGTTCCTCGATGGTACCACGTGTTAACCGTGACTAGTTCAAGGACCGCAGGAAAGTTGAAAATCAGACGAATATTTCAGTTTTTGTCGGTTCTGGCTCTAATAAATGGTTTAATTTCAGCTTTTATTTATTCACTTTGTGTCGTTTATCTGCAGCATCGGTCCAATAAAAACACTCCTGTTTGAAATCTAACTAACTGATTACTTCAAGGACCGTCTGGGTTTTTCCGCACAGAACCGTTTTCCACAGAATCAAACATTTTGTTTTTCAAATTTAAAAGTAATTTGATGAAAAATCACATTTGAAGCTGAGGTTTGGTCACATTCTCCAACCTGATGGCAAAAACAGTTGAAAATCTGACTGTCTTCTGGTTTTGGGGCAGATTTTTCTGTAATTTGGGAGATTTTTGTTGTAATTACGTCACAGCTTTGGCTCACATTTCTCCAGATTAATGAAGAATGAAACCGTGCAGAGCTCAGAGCAGCACAACGTTTACATCAGTCCATCGTATCAGTCGGGCAGCAGGAGTTAGAAGAAGCAGGAAACCAGCAGGAATCCGACGTTGTGCCTCCTTGTTTGGATGTTTAACGACATTTTAACTGATCTCACAACGAGTTTTAAGGTGAATCATCTCCAGTGAAGCTGATGTTTGAAGACGATCACCTAAACGAGGGATGTCTACGAGACGAGACGCACCGCGAGCTTCGTTTGCTGAACTTCTCGGGATGTCACAGAAAACTTTCCAACAGCTGCATCGAGTGAATTCCACTTCAACGTGGCAGCTTGAATTTTAAAAACATATCACATAACGTACAGCTGGACGGACATAAATCACAATCCGTAGGAGCTGGAGACGCTCAGAACAGCTGTTAAAATGCTGCTAAAACGCTTCTCGTGCTCGCAAACGCTTCTGGGACTTCAGGCGGATGTGAGAAACCTTCCGGCGTTAAAATACGCTAAAAGCTCCGGAAAAATCAATCGGCACCGTTAAGTACACGACCATCGTACGAGCAAAGACGGACGTTTCTGGAAAACCTGGAAATAATCACAGGGTTTAAGGAATAAAAGACGCTGAAGAGGATTCATTTTTGGTCTCAGAAATACTTCATAGAACCAGAAACACGGTGCGACGGCAGCATTTCAACAGAGGACGACGAATCGAGTCCAGTTTACCGACGACAGATCGACGTGGAGGCGAAGAGTTCATGCAGCTCGAGTGCTGCTGTGATTAAAGCAACACGAGACCAAAAAACACTGAATTATTCTGAGTTCACGGACATTTTATCGCTTTTAGAACTCTACAGAGGTCGATGCTGTTCGTCGTGTTCAGACGTCTCTGCGTTGAATTTAAAACACGAGTGTTTCTGCTGCTCGCTGCAGCTTTCATCGGAACAAAACTTTAGCTTAACATTGTGTAATTTGTAGGGGCGGGACTTTAACGAGTAATTAACGTGGTTAAGTCCCGCCCCTGATGTACTTTAACACTTTATTAATTACAACAAACATTTTAAAAAATAACGCACTTAATCGCAGTTTGCATCCAGACATGGAGCGTTTGTCGGAGCCTGATTTCATGGTCCACCGATCACATGATGCTACGCTAACAACAACAAACATGGAGGAATCCGATGAGAGCGCATCGCTTGGACTGATCGAGCTTCATTTTAAAAAACCTCGACAAGATCCCGGTTTAGTGCAAAAAAGAATGTGCATCCAACACATCAAGCTGACGGTACCGGAATGCAAACCGCCAGAGCTGTTAGCGCTAGCGGTCCTGGTCTGAGCACGAGCGAGCGGCGTCGGCAGCCCACACTGGACCACGTGACTGGATTCAGAGCCGAAATTAGTAAATCGAAGTCTGAGAAACTCACAAACTCGCTTCAAATTGGATGGACTGTAGAAGGGTTTAGAACACGTGCTGCAGAGAACAACGGATTCTTTAAACGCGTTATTTTTGTTTTAATTACTTAATTAACGCGCTAAAGTCCCCCCTCTGAATAAAACACGTCCCATTAATAAAGTAAACGCAGCACGGTTCAGAAACGGTGAGCAGAGGTTGTTGAGGACCCGTCCAGCAAAGTGACACCGGTTCCAGGTCGATGCGCCGTTAGCTAAAGTTGGAGCGGCCATCTTTTATTTCTCCAGTATTTCTAACACATGCAGACACCTGATCCCAGGTTTCTTCATTTTTAAAAAGTAAACAATCAAATATGTTCAACCTTAAGTGTTTTTGTTTTATTTTTTAGCATTTAAAACTTCATCCTGCACAGGAGGTGTTTGTTTACGGCGACAAACGAGGCCAAACGTGACCGGGGCAAAGCGACGACCTGCGGCGGCCATGTTGGACGACTTCTACGAAGCTCGTCGATCCCACACACGTGACAGAACGCCACCGAATCCAAGCTGCTGAATCCACTTCCTGGACGTCCCCACCACAAAAATCTGATGCAAGCGGCGGTAAAGCTTCAGCACCGGAGGCGAGAGGCGAGGCGGCGCCCTCGTCTCTCCGAGGCCCCGAGGCCGAGCGCCGTCAATTAGAGGAAGAGACGAGGAAACGGATACGACAGATGATGTGCGGGCTGCCGGGGAAATGCAGGTTTAAAACAAGAAACACAAGAACGCTTCAGACGTCACGAAGAAGTAAAGAAAGCTTCTGATTCAGACGCTAACGGCTAATTAAACTTGTAGGTTTATATAAAGCCTCCTCGTATACGTCCTCCAATAACTCATTAGTCGACTCTATACGAAGGAGGAGAAGAAACCAGCTCAGATCTCAGTGAGGAGTATTTACGGCTCCATAAGCGCTCTGCACACACATGAATTAATGACGGTATTAAAAATACAGAAGAACAATCTTAATTAGGCCTGATAACGTGCAGCTGTGCATGCGTCTTCCTCCTCCTCCTCCTCCTCCTCCTCCTCCCGGCCCGATGCATATTTCATTGCTGTTGGAAACCCTGTGATCGCTGCTGGATGTGTGCCGCTCTCCTCCGTTCCTCGTTCCCGCTAACGAGCAGAGTGTCAGACAGACAATCAAACCGGCGTTCCTGAAAGCCTCCAGGAAAAGGATTCGGCGCTAATCCGGACGGCAAACACGCCGCCGCCGGCACGAGCTGATTAAGGCCGAGCATCCGCCGTAATTATCCCATTAGCATACCGTAATCTCACAAATTAGCATGAAAACCAGCGCGACGGCTTTCTGTTCAGAAACAAAAAGGGTTTAAAGTCGTCGTCTTTAAAAAACACGACAACAGTCACAGCATTTAATCAGAAACAGACGATGATCAGAAGCTTCCAGCCGCTCTGGAGGAAAATCCTCCGTTTAAAGTCGAGATATTTCATCAGAATCACTTCGTCTCATTAAGAAATATGTGAGTTTGATTCACCAACATTCTCTAAAAGACCTAATATGTGACGCTCTGATGTGTGATTCAGCTGAACTGGAGGCAAAACAAAAAATTCTGTGTTTCTCTGTGCAGTCGTGAAGCCATCGGTGACTCAGCTGTGACCAACGGTGACGCGGCAAAAATTCAAAGACTCCTCGGCTGAACTGCCGGCTGTGTGGAAGCAAACTGGAGCAACTGAGCAGAAAATAAAACATTTCTGATGAATTAAATAAACGCAGCGCAGCTTGAAATCAGCGATCAGAGCCAGAAGTTGTTGGAGGACGCAGTCAGCACCGTGAAACCTTCAGTTTGCCTCTTTTTTGTTCAATTCTGTCGACCACGTCTGAGCTTCAAACCGTGACATGAGCACGATTTTTTTTAAAAAGGCAAAAAATAAACCGTTTCCTCTAAAAACATTCTGTAAAAAACACAAAATTCTGCTCTTCTTGGGACAAACGTGAAGCTTTGTGCGACTCAGCTGTGACCAACAAGTGAGTCGCAAAAAATCAGAGAGTTTCGTGCTGAAGTGCAGCTGGAGACGAGTCCAGCAACAAAAACAAGTCATGAAACACCACCAACATGTAACGTCTCCGTTCTGTCCTTCTGTGTTCAACCTGCTTATGTTTTAACCTTCTGTAAAATAAATAATAGAAGAAAATCAACTCTATTATTTACGGCGCCGTAACCGGGTCACACAACATCCTGGTGGTTCTGGTTCCACTGAGCTGCAGGACTTTGTAATAAAAAACGATCCAACAGTGAGTAAAAACGAGACCGAACCAGAAACAGGAAGCTGCTCGGAGGTTCAATAAAGCGGCGCTGATCCGACACGGGGCGGGTCAGACGCAGGCGGCGCCGCAGGAACGAGAAGAACGGGAAGAAAAAGACGTTTCTACGGCCGTTCGTTCATTATTCAGTAGAACGATAGAACACACACGCACACACACACACACACACACACACACTCACACACACACACACACACACACACTGCTGCAGTGATTCTCTTCTAATGCAGCGAGCGCGTTCACTGAGTGGACGCAGGAAGTGATGCGATATTTAACAGGAGGACGGTGATGGAGCAGTAAGATACACACAGACACACACACAAACACACACAGACACACACAGACACATCACACCATCTCCTCACACACTGCAAAAAAAAAATGTTGATTTTTTTTGTAAAGTTTCCCTGAATAACGAGTAAATCACTGAAAAAATGGATTAAATGACACGTTACCTGCATTAAAATCTGTATTTTTACAGAAACTAGTTTGTTTTTTCATGTGACTGTAAAGTCAGATGTTTGTTTTATTAAATTCATGTAAATTAGAAATAAATAAAACGATATTTGCACTGATTAGAAATAAAAAAATATGTTTATCAAAGATTGAAAAATGTTTGTTTTTAACTGTTGTTTTGCAGATTTTCTGTTTTGTTAAATAGATTAAAAGGTTTGTTATAAACATTAACGTCCATGAACAAGATCTCTATTTTACAGATGATAAAGTCTTTTTTTTAAGTATAAATTATTTTATTTAAATCCCTCCAGACGCCGGTTCTTTATACGTCCAGTTCTTCTTCCACCTTTTATCTGGTTAATGGCTTCGCTGCTGCTGTCAGGAGCTTTCTAGTCTTTCCTGGACGTCTACATTATTTATCGCGTGTCAGAGGCTCAACATGGCTCCACGACTCGACTCTGACTCGAGTGTCACGACACCCGTGTGGGCGAGTCGGGGGACTCCCCGCCGGATCGCCTCCTGCATCATCAAACCGTCGCCGCCTCGCCGCTCCGTCACGCCTCCGATCGCCGTCTGACGGCGGCTCGGCTGGATCGTTAACCGGAGACTCGTTTCCCAAACGTTAAACATGGAGACGCTGTTAGTGCAGCCGAAGGCTTCAGAGAGCAGAAAATATAAAACACTGAGCAGCAGCACGAGAAAAGAAATAAACACACGGAAAAATGAAAAAAAGAAATTTAAAAAGAAGGTCAGGGTGCAACCACACATATCACATCACTAAAAATAGTTAAAAAAAAAAAAATAATAACTGCAAATATGTGTAAAATGTGATCATTTTAAATTTGGGGGGAAAAAGAGAAAAAAATAATATGTTATTATTATTATTATTCTATAAAAAGAAAAAAATCTTTTAAATCACGTCTAATATCTGCAAAATACAATATTTTTACTGATTTACTGATTTTGAAACAAAATAATTTTTAAAAAAAGGTTGTAAAAGAACAAATATACTATTTATAAAAAATACAGATTTTTAAAATAAATAAATTAAATTAACACATAGTTTCTGCAGTTTCACTACTTATTATCAGCAATTTAATATATTTTTTTAAAAAAAAAAGGG
>NW_007578790.1:191773-205039 GCF_000690725.1 Stegastes partitus
TTTTGTCTTTGTGGCTCTCATTTACAGTTTTTGCCTGTTTTTGCCTCAATAATATGTAAATTAATGCTTTATTTCTTTATATTTTATTATCTGTATTTTTAAAAAAAAAAGGGAAAATCTGTGATTTGCGTGAACATTTTTTTGACATTTTTTAATCCTGAATATAAATATTTTATCTTTTAACTTGTGGCCAAAATCTGTAGAAAATAAATGAATGAATAGTTAATGTTTGTAACCTCTGTTAACATTTTCTATAATATTTTTATTAGATTTTTATTAATATATAAATGCACTTTTTTGTTGAAGTCATGAAAATAAGAGTAAAAAATGAAACTAAATTTAAAGAATTATTATTATTATGATCGCTATCAAATCTCAATATGCAGAATTTTTAAAAAAAATAATGTTGAATGTCTGTAAAATAGAATATTTTTCACTCATTTAAATACATTAAAAATAAGGCTGTAAAAGAACAAATTACTGAACTGATTTTTTATATTAACATTTAATTTTTCTTTTAAAGTCTGAAAAATAAGAACAAATTGTAAAACACTAAATATAATAAAGGCGCCTCCATGTTCTCCGGTGAACTTTTTTTCCTCCCCGGCTCTCGGTGCCTCTCGGCCGACCTCCTCTCCTCCTTGTCTCCTCGTCTCCTCGTCTCCTCCATCTCGTCTCCTCCTCATCTCCTCCTCGTCTCCTCCTCGTCTTCCAGCTGTGATCTGACTTCATTCACGCTCGGCTGACGGCCGGCGGCGCTTCACTCGGCCTTCGTGTCGGCTGAGCCCCGAGTGGCCCATTACCGGCAGCACTCGTACAAACCGGCGACGAGTCGGAGCAGCAGCGCCGCTCCGTTTGAAGCCGACGCGCTGCTTCGTGGGAGAACCGAGGCTCAGAGTTTAACTAGAACGGGTCCGATTCATGTCAGAGCAGAAGTAAGAGCTTGTTCTGTTCAGCTCATCTCACTGCCGGCTGGTTGGTTCCGTCTTTAACGGGTCGGTCCGAACACATCTGATAATAATGTACTAGAAATGTTCACATGCTGAGGTTGAGGTTGGATGTGGTCCAGTTCCCAGACAGAACTCGACACCAACGGAACCAGAAGACGTTCCACTGTGCTGGGTGCATCTCCAACAACCTGCCGCTCTGATCCGGTTCTGAGCCGCCCGACGTTTATTCACTGATCAGGTGTTTTGCTCTGATTGGTGGAAACACTTCCTGCAGTTCATCTGAGTCGCTCACGGCGAAGCGCTGGACGATCGATTCAGACGTTAACGTGCTGATTCCTGCGACGTATCGTAAAGATTTGAAGCTCTGACTCGGTCCCACCAGAGTAGTTCAAGGACCGTCGGAGAGCTCACAATCCATTCCTCCTTTACAAACAAGCCGTCTTGAGGATGATCTTCTACTTTCCCCCCCGACGATGGAACCTGTCTGATGTTTGGCCAAATCATAATTGTGGTTTTTAAAGCCGCCGACCTCCAGAGCAGAACCGGAGCAGAACCGGAGCAGAACCGGAGCAGGACGGAGGAACACCTGCGACTCAGCACTTTGGCTGCTGCAGCGCTCCATCGCCAGCTCGTTGGCTTCCCGGCTAATCTACAGTCTGGCTGAGGCTGCTCCATGAATAATTGAGATGAATGACAGCGCCTCCTCATCAGGAATGCACAGAACACGCCGTAGCCGGGAGAGAGAAATAATAAAGAAGACGAGGAGGACCGAGGCTGCTGCTGCTCTTCTTCTTCTTCTATCGCTCACATGCAGTTTGATCGGCTGCATCGCGGCGCCGACGACGTCCTGGATTTTTAATCGAGGCTTCCAGCCGAGCGCCCGGACTCGACTCTCAGTGACACCAATTAGGCCTCCCGTTATAAATGCTGCATCTGGGGGAGGCTGTTTGGACCAATGGCCCGGCCCGCCGCTAATAACTCCAGATAAACAGCAGAGCATCACCTCGGCCCGATCGTCTGACTCATCGTCTTTTCAGGAGTGTTTTTCTCCCCAATTACGGCTCCACCGCAAACTCATGGCTGCCGTGTTGAGATCCTGAGAGAGGAGCAACAAGTCTGCAGTGAAGGAAACACCTGGTTTGGATCTGATTGGACGCTCGAGTGTCTACGAACGACTCGAGGAAACAGCTCAGAGACAAACATCCGGATCTTTAAAGAGAAATTAGACTGAGAGAGTCGTTATTTTAAATTTAACAACAAGCTCCAAACACGTTGACGAAGGCTAGCTTAGCTTCTCCGTGCTAAGCTAGCAGGTTCTTGGTGTTTTTTAGCTCCTGTCATATTTTTCCTCACTGTGAAGCATAAAGACGAGACTTTAGCGCCATAATCTTGCCAAAAATAAATACAAATAAATGCTAAAGTAGAAATTCTGTGATTCTTGTTTTGCAAAAATAAAAATAAATAAAACCTGGAACCTTTTCCCAAACGCTCACAGTCACTACCGACGCTGGAAAAATAAAAGTTTGTTTTTCAATATTTTACATTTTTATCTGCTCTGTGGGAACAATTAGCCGAAAAGCTCCCGGATTTTTTGTGACATGACCGTCGGCTGCAGGTGAGTCACCGACGGTTTCACACGAGAGCAAGAATTTTTGCTTTTTTTTTGGTTTCCACAAAAAAGTTTATTTTAGGCAAATTTTCCGACAGGACGTCTCTGATTTTTTTGTCTCGTGACTGTTGGTCGCACACGAGTCGATGGCGGCTTTACGGCTGCATCAAGAAACACAGATTTTTTTAATATTTTACCGCATCCTCATAAAGCAAACACTTAATATCAGCAAATATACAAGTGAGACGAGAAGAAAGTCACGATTTTCGGTTAAGTTTCCCGACAGAACTGAACAGATGAGCAGTTCAAGGACCGTCGGAAAGTTCAAAATGCTCTGATGAACGGTGTAGCAGCTTTAAGATTCAGAGGTTTAAACAACTGTAATGCTTTTTTATTTCTTATTTCTAAAAAAGTAGCGTCAACCTCAGTTTTGACAGGTCTGAAAATTACAACATTTATTCGAGCACGAAATTTAAAAAAAACCCAAAAACCAAGTCGTGCAACCTTGCGATGGTCCTTTAAGTGTTTATGTTTGAGGCGTCGCACCACCGTCACCAAATCTAACATCATAATCGTGACATTTAATCAGAATTGTTTGTTTTTCCGACGTCCCCGGCGCTCACCTCCAGCTCCTGCTCCCTCTGCAGGGCGAACTGCTTGAAGGACTTGACGATGATTCCCGCGTTGGAGCAGTCGTACACGAAGATGGACGGACTCCCCATCCACGTCTGCAGGTCGTAGATGGACAGCGGGATGTACTGGGTGTAGTTCTGGAGAGGAGGAAGAATAAAATATGAGCACGTGTCAGAGTGAGAAACGAGAGGTTATTGCTGATAACTCACTTTTATAGACGTGTGTTTAATTATTAAGCGCTCATCTGGAGCGAGGACGTATTAGAATAATGAGGGCAGGATAAATCCAAGAACCGCCGGTAACGGGGGGTTCTGGTTTCCCTTCGGATCCCCCCGCCGGTGACACAGCAGATTCGCTTTTATGGGCCGAGAAATAAAAAGGTGAAGAAAGGAGGAAGAGGCGAGGACACAAGGCCCGAGGGTGTGCTGAGGACGGCGAGGCGACGGCGAGGCGACAGCGGCGCTGCATCATTGTAAGTGGGTCCTTACTTACAGCAGGAGACGACTTTACGTCCCGGTCCAGCCGGCCTCAGCACGTGGACCAGCTGCGGTTTTTCTAATTCGTGTTTCCGACTGCAGGAGTCTCGGTTCTCGCTGCTCTAAAGATTCTCTGTGCTGCTGTCTGACGGTCGAGGCCTTTCACACACAAATACGTGGATTCTTCCTCCTGACGTAAACACGCCAGGAAAGACTAACCTCAACCTGAACACCAAACGGCTTCTTTTTCACTAACTGTGGGATCATTTTTCACTTTAATCTAAAGTCCAGCACCTCCATGGAAACAGAAAAAAACACCAACAAGTAGAAAAAACTCAGAAATGTCTTTCATTCGGCACGACACAGAATTCCATAAATAATAAAAGAACAAAAGGTGAATTTCTGTCATGATTAGAAAACTGGAAAAAAAACCAAGAATCAACATGCACAACCTTTAACCACAACAGGTGAAGAAGAAGAAGAAGAAGAAGAAGAAGAAGAAGAAGAAGAAGAATGTGCTTTTCAAGACACTCAAAGACGCTCTACAAAGTAGGTAAGAACACAACAACGAAACAAATAAACTATAATGGGAAACGGCACAGAGACAAAGAATGATGAGCTGTTGGCAGCGTTGGAAAGATTTACTGGAAAACAAACCACATAAAACCAGGATTGTCTACAGACTACACAGGATTTACTCGGTTTTGTTTTTAGCTCTACTTGGTGCAAACTGCTGATTTCTAAAGTTTAACTCAACGAAACGTATAAAATAAAGTGATTTTGACCAAACATCCCAACTTTAAGCTTCGAATTTTGGTGATTTTTTAGGACGAAACCAAAAGTCGTACGAAATTAATTAATCTGACAAGTTTTTTCTGTTTTGTAGATTTTCTAAAGACGACGCATCTTTGAAACCTGCCGGCGGGTTTTTTTGGGTTCAGATGTTAAACTGTAGACGCTGCAAACATGATCGACCAAAGCGACCGAGCTAAACGTAGAGGAACATGATCCAAAACACCCAGAACAACGTGGACTTTCCTGAGTTGACACACAAGCCTTCCAGTGTGCACCAGGTCTGTTCAGTCCTTCAAGATGAACTCGTGGTTCATCCTGCTGCAGGTTTGGATTTAAGACAGCAGAGCAGAGAATTAAACTGGTTCTGCATCCAATTGGAGGTTTGTTTTAAGAAGGCAAGTGGTTCAGGTGACAGTAAACAGAGCAAAGCAGCCAATCAGGAGGCGCTGGACGTCAGACAACAAGACGAGCAAAGTGGCAAAACCAAACAAACCCTGATGGAGCTCGATAACCTGAACCCGTCTCCACGTGTCGGTAAACATCCTCCTCCTCTCACAGCAAATCTGAATCAGAAAACAGCCCGCGGACATCATCAGCGCTGATCTTCCCTCAGACGGATGAAGTCCTGCTGCAGCCGCTTCACAGGCCGAAGGAAAACCAAACCGATTCCACAGAGTTCAACACTAAGATCAGAGCGAGAAGGAACAGAACCGGCTCTCTGAAGACGAGCACCTTGGTTCTCTGATAATCATCAGCGTCAAACAGGATTCAGAAATCTATCGACAACAAATACACAACATTAAACTGCTCATTTTGCCTTTTTTAATTAAACGAACTGATGACGTCCGTCCAGCTTAAGAGTTCGTCAGCGCCGCCTCAACTGGCTGCAACCAACAAAATTAAATTAAATTTACAGAATGAGTGAATCAAAACACTCTCACGTCAATGAACAAACACTGAACTAAACATCCATGAAGGTGCCGAGTTAAATAAACACACCTGAACACATGAGCCGACGTGTGGAGGAGGTTTGACCGTGAAGCTCGTTATTTCTCAAACCTTCATGAAGTAAAATCACGTCCAAAACAAACACAAGAACCGTCTGAAGTCACCTCCAGGTCCTGCTTCTGGAGCTTCCAGCCTCGACCCGGCGGGTAGAACGACTCGTAAAACGAATCCAACGGGAGTCGGCTGATTATTTAATTTCCTTAATTGCATTTTTGCGAACTCGACCGGTGACATCACGGCGGCGGATAATTAGAAACCAACGCCCCCGCTGGGATCCATAAAGGTTTTATGGTCCGACTCGCCGCGCCAACGGCCTTGGAGTCGTGTTTGGTGAATACCTTGTTGAAGACCCAGATCTCGCCGTTGACGGTGGGCCGCGGCACGCCGTGGCCGTTGTAGTGGAAGAGGACTCGCTCCTCTTTGGCGTTGCGTCTCAGCGACGTGCAGAGCTTCTTCACCTCGTCCACCGTGGGGTCCAGGCTCTGCTTGTAGCGCGCCTGAAACCAGGAAGAGACAAACAGGAAGACGTCAGCGTGGCGGTTAAACAGACAACACCGGTGATCAGAGGAGTTTATAGACATCACAGACGTCTGGTTTGTGAAACTGGTCTCGCTTATTGTTAAAACAAACGACACCATTTATCAGAACCAGGACCTGTAACAATGGAAGGAATGAAGATGTTTTTCAGACAGTCCGTCAAGAAAATGGACCGATTCATCCAAACCGCTTCACTGCATCGACTGAAATTTGTACAAACTGGATTCTGTAAAAAAGAATAAAAAATCTGCACTCATGTTGTAACCAGAAAGTCAAAACTACCAAACTTTAGGGACCTTTGGGTTGAACTGCAGGTTGTGTCAACATAAAGCAGAGAGAAGTTCAGAAACAAATCAAAACCCGTAAGTAGAAATTATCAGGTATGTTATCCCGTTTATCAGAACCACAAACTGTAGAATCAAAGAGATTTCTCCGACAGTCCGTCACGAAAATGAACCAAATCTAAAATTAAATCATGATATTCCATCAAAATCTCTTCATTGCTGACTGACTTGACGAAGATTCGTTTAAAATTATTATATAAAATTACAGAAAACATTTGCACCATTTATCAGAACCAGAAACAGTAAAAACGGAATCCAGAGATTTTTCCGACAGTCCATCAAGAAAATGAACCAAATAAAATATTTCATCCAAATAATTTTATTCCACGTCTCTTTTTAAAAATAACCCAAAAATAAACCGTTCGCTGAAACCAGATTCTGTAAAAGACAAAAAATTCTGAGTTCCATGTTGAAATCAAAAAGTCTTTGCTGACTCGGCCGTGATAAACGGTCACGTGACAAAAATTCTGGCACTTTTCAACTGAACTGTGTTTCCATAGAGCACGTAGAAGACAGTAGCGGAGGTAAGTTAAGGACGTAAACCGTCTAAAATGATGTACAGTGTGTTGAGCCTCAGTTTCTTTCAGTTTGGCATCATCTGTGGAAAAAATGTCTGCAGGACTTAATACTGCAGTGAAAAATGAAAAATATTGATCTGCTGGTAGCTGATTTGTCACCAAGGACAAACTCAGAACTCGCTTCTTTTTGGTTTATTCTGGGTTTGAGTGAAATCACTGCAATGTGAATTTTACACCACGAAAAACAAGCAGACGACTAAAACACACGACACATTATCACAGTCATCACGTCATACATGTGCAGACTGTAGGTTAAAGGATGCAACACCTGCCGGTATCACTGAGGTTTGGACGTCGGCTGGAGGCCACGGCGGCGGTTTGGTTTGCTTTACGTGTTTCAGGCGTCGCAGGGCTTTCAATGTGAGACTTACTGAGTCGTATTGATCCAACACTTGTCTGTTTATTCTGAGTTTCTGTGGTCGACAACCAGCGAAAAGGCGTAAAAAAAAACAACTTCCTTCAAGGATACGGAAACACGACGTCCAGACGCCAACACAGCCAATCAGATTCACCGTCCTCTTTGTCATTTACACGTTTTCACAGAGACGCACAAAAGAAGGTTCTTGACTCGTCGAGCTGAACCCGAGAAGCAAAGAGGATGTTTTCAATTCAAGGTAAGCGAACGGAGAGAAACCGTTTCAGAGCCGCCGCTTCAAACCGAAACCAACCCGCAGACAAGACGAGGAGCAAAACCTTCACTTTGCTCTGGGAAGAAATAAACGCATCAACCTGAAGTTAACTTCAGGCTGCTGGGATTCTTTTTATTTTGGCGTTTCTGCAGCCTCCCGTATCGTCTGCATACGTAGAAACATAACGGATGTTTCTGCAGGTTTCAACACCTGACGTCCTTTTGTCTTCACACAATTTAAATTACAGTTTCCTCCATGAATGTACGAGATTAACATCATTGTTTGTGGAGCACGTAACTCTATTGCACTCTATATTAACTCTATTATTCACTACAACTCACTCTGCAGCGCATGCAGCAGAGCAGACAGCGGTGCGGAGTCGAGCCGTGGCGACCTGTAAACTGGTTGGTGCAATAATTTGGCTTTAACGTCTCAACGCTACTCAGAAAACCGTGTTTATATGAAGAACATTGGGCCAAACATCCAAACCCACCAACAATCGATCCGTCCTGAGCGGTTCTTGAATTCAGAGCCTTGACATTTTCCTACGCCGGAGGAGAACAATGTCCTCGGTTTGGAAATATCAGCCCAAAAATAAGGATCTGAATCAGAAAAGCAAAGTGACTAACCGGCTGGCAGATCGCATCGAGGCATTTCGTTTGCAGCCGTCCAACATCATATTGACTCAGACAAAGACGTCGTTTCTTCACGAGGTGCCAAAACTTCTCATGAACACTTTCACGTGTTCGAAAGGAAAGAATAAAAACTGTAGAGAAGCTTTAAAAAACCGTAGAGTAGAAAGCTGAAGTTTAAACAAGCTGCTGATAAGAAGACGGGAGAATAAAGCAGCAGAAACTTCACGTGGACGACAAGTCTGAGGAGTTTCTCCACCACCTGGTGCCGACTTCAGATCGAACTTCAATCTTTTGTAAAGTCGGCCGGAGAAAGTTTCATTTGCATTGTTTGCTGCACTTCGTTAAATAAAGTGTTTGTGTGGATGGAAGGGACGCCGAGGTGTCAACGAGTTACGCAACAGAAGAAGAAGAAGAGGAAAAAAAAGCAAAGCAAAGCTCCCGTTTCGCCCAGTCTGAATCATGATCACACTCACCGAGGCCCTTCTGTTGCATAAGCAGCAGGCCTTCTACCAAACAGCCTGCTGCCTCCTGTCAAATGGCTTCCAATCACACCAGCAGCCATATTTCAACTTTAACTTCTCGCAAGCAAAAAAATAGAACTTCCAGCGAATTAAACTGACAAAAACCCACAAAACAGGAGATTAAATAGAAAAAAAAGTTCCTCCTTACGACTAAAATATCTCGTTCTAATGACGTCACGTCAACAAAGATGCAGGCAGAGTCTTTATTTCTGATTTGTTTAAACAATGCTTCTTTTCCTTTTACTAAATTTGTCTGTTTTCTTGTTTGACTTCCGCCTGAAACTGCAAAATCCATCCAGAGCAGGGATTCAACCTTCTGGTTTTAAACGCATGTTGTCTTTAAAAACTTTAAATTAGGCAAATTTAACTTTAAATTAAAGCATTTTTAGAGTTAAAAACTGTAAAACAGGAAAGAACTGGAACTGTTTCAGCCTCCCGACGCTCCTTCAGCTCGTAAACCTAAATATTAAAAAATGCTAAAAAAAACAAAAATAAAAAAAAACGATTTATAATTATCAAATTCTGTTAAAAACAAAAAATTCTGCCGTTCTCAGAGCAACCGAAAAGCCATCAGCGACCAAACTGGGCCCAGCGGTTCTGTTTAAAAAATTCTACGAGGTTTTGGTTGAGCTGCCGGCTGTTTGCACGAAGCACATTCTGCTTTTTAAATGACTTTTTATGAATAAAACTGCTTCGTGTCGCATAAAAGACACGATTAAAGTCTCTGTGCTTCTAGTCCTGATTGTTCTGTTTCCATCGAGGTGCTGGACTTCTGGAGTCTACAGACTGAAACAGGATGAGTCGGGTTTCTGTGTGATTCAGTCTAAAGCTTCATGTTTAAGTGAATCCGGTGATTCGTAACGTTAATCTTACGTTCCTACTTTTTGTATTGGACTAATGAATGCTGGGATTTTGTCAAAGTTGTTGAAAGACGCGGAGCTAAACCGACTTCACCAAAAAGTCTGCAGTGAAACCACGACGACGACGAAGTTTTAAAACTCTGCAGGAAATACTTCACTCTGACAAAACGGTTTTTCTCATTTAACTTTAGTACAAAAACAAAAAGCACAAACTAAATGACTGGTAGCAGCTTTCAGTGAGCAAACGAACGCTTCGCCTTCATTAGCGACTCGTCTCGATTAGCCTGCCGCAGCTCTTTTATTATTCATTTGACTGTATATCCAAGTGAATTTGCAAAACTTACACCAAAATAAAAACCTCCTAAAGCGAAATCCTGAACCTCCATGGAAACAGAACGACCACGACTAGATGGAGAGGGAACGCAGACACAACGAGAACGGCACAAATCAAAGAAACAGAACAAACAAAAGCTGAAGTTCTTTGGAAACCCCAGAAAGAGTCCACGTCCTGAAGCCTTCTTGTTGTTGTTTGTTTGTTTGTTTGGAGAAATGTTGTAAATGTTGATTCGTTTTTTTGTTTGTTTGTTGTTTTTTACATTTAATAAAATAATAAAAAGTTAATAATCAAAGACAGTCGACCGTCCTTCTGGTTTTTGTTGTTGTTCGGAAAACTCTTGTAAATGTTGATTCAATTTTTTTTTTTTTGTAAAATAATAAAGACCAAATAATCCTGCATCCTTCTTTCTTTTTTATGATTTATTTCATTACAACTGTCATGAACTCTTTTTTCCTCAGTGTTTATAAAAACTTGTGGAAACTTGGAAAAATGTTCATCAAAAAAGTCAAACGTCTGTTTTTTTGTTTTTAGAAAAAAATGTTGTAAATGTTGATCCCAGTTTTGTTTGTTTTTTGCCTCTTAAGTAAATAATCCTTCATGTTTTGTCTGTTTCGTTGTTTTTGTGGCGTCACACTGCAGAGTTTGAGCCTCAGTGAGCAGAACTGAAGTCCAGACGGCTCATCAGCAGATAAAACACAACTTTAGATTCCCACTGGGCTAAACGAACCGTCCGGACCTGAAGGGGGCGCCGCAGCCTCCCGAACAAACTGCATCCGCCGCAGAACTCCTCGTTACATCCATCAAGGCGGGATGAAGCCGACTGGTTGTGAAGGAGCGTCGCGTGTCGCCGGCGCCGCCATTCATCACCGTGTCACATCCGGAGAGCGGCCGACCTTTTCAAAGCGGCGCCGGCGTTCAGGATGCAATTAAACGGCGAGTGTCGGCCGTCGCAGCGAGCAGGAGGCTTTTTAGACGACGAAGAAAAAGGCGAGCGGCGAGGTGAAACAACAGGCTGCTGGTGGGGCGGCTCGGCGGGGAACAGAACCCACGCTGCCGGGTTCAGACTCTACAGGAACGAAAAATGCTAATGGATCCAGAACGGTGCTGGGACCTGGTCGTGTGAAGAAGAAGACGAGAAACTTTCTACAGAACTTTGATGCTGAAGCAGTCTCAGATGACGGGTCTCTTAGCGGGTTAATCTGCCTTCTTGGCGTCCGAGCTCCTGGTTTTCGTGTAGCATACATGCTAACGAACTTCCTCTCTTGTCAATAAAGTTAAACAGAAAAACAAGAATCCTAAAATCAGGTAAAAGACGAGTAAAAGCAGCAAAAAATAAAAGCTGCAGCGCGACGTCTTTTACTTAATTTGCCTGAATTCAAATTAAAATGTCTTTTTCCGGACGTTTCTGACGGAACTGGATCAGGCTAACGTTAAACCCTGACGATGGATAAAAGTCGTCCTGTGGCTGCTGGACCACCTCAGAGCTCCTCTAGCGGTGGTTTCATGTAGATAAAGGACCTCGGCTCTTCTTTAATCACTGCAGACTCGGTGTTCGGTGAGGAAGCTTCACTTTTCTGTGTCAGATTCATATTTAATGACGGATTTCGTCTCATTTTCACATAAAGGTTAATGAGGCTTCCAGAGAAAACAAGCGTCCCGCCGCCGTTCCAGATAAACCAGAGGTCGAAAACTGGAGGTTCCAGGTTGACTTATTCATGAATTCACCGATTAATCATTTAAAGGCGACGCCTAATTAGGTTTGCTGTCGGATTTCACTTTATTTGGATTCCAAAAGTTGACTGAACCTCCAGATAAACCCGGACGTTAGCGCCAAAACACAGAGCTTCAGGTCAGCTTTGGTCGCTGATGCTTCGTTATCACGCCGAGGATTTATTCGGCTAACTGACAGTGAATCATGTTCGCTTTGTTTTCTGGCCGTGAGGAGCTCTGGCAGAACCCAGCATCAGTCAGAACCCAGCATCAGTCAGCGCCGCAGCCGGACTTCATTTGTCAGAAATAACGAGGAAACGCGTCCTCGTGTGCGGCGCCGGGGCAGAAACGGTGATGAAACGGATTCATCCAGCTTCAAAAACACAACGACGTCTAAATAAAGTGAAATTACAGTTTGAGTGAAGAACTGAGTGGATGTGAGCGGGTCTGAGCAGGAGAGAGAACCAACGGAACCCAGAGAAACAGAGGTGGAAAAATAAAGGTTATTAAAAAATTTAAAAATGACCGTTTGGTTTATTTAGATTCTGTAAAAAACTAAAAATTCTGAGTTTTTTGGTAGAAGCGGGAAGCCGAGACCGAAGCAGCTCTGACTGACGGCCACGTGACGAAAATTCAGAGACGATTTCAACTGAACCAATTAAAGACGTACCAGTGGCCTCTGACGGGTTCATACATATATTATTATATATTATTACATAGACCTGTGTGCACGCTGGATTAGATAACTACTAGGAACATTATTTAATGTGCAAAGCTGGACATGATTTGATTTTTATAACTTTGTCCGACAAACTGACCGTAAACATGAGACATCAGCTGTGTTGTTGAATTTGGATAAAAAGCAGCAACAAGTCAAAGAACATCACAAAATAAGAGCTTCATGACTTAAAAAACGAGATTTCTTTAGTAAATTCTGCTGCATTGTGCCTCTATTGTACAGTTTGCATGAACAAAACGGTCGATATTTTGGTGGAAAATTATAATTCAATGATTAATCAGTGAAATAAATCTATATGTTTTGGTGTAATCCAGTCAGAAGTAAGAATTGCAGATGTTTAAACAGAATCAGAAGCTTCTCAGTTTGAAGACGCACATTTCACAGCCAACGGTTTAATTTGTCTGTTTCTGATTAAATGTGTGTTTTGTGCTCTTTGCAGGTTTAAATAAAGGATAAAAATAAAGAAGGTTTCAGGTAAATCAGACGGAACAAACGCTTCATAAGAAGTGAAATCAGCCCAAACTTGCGTGTTGTTTTTAACTTTCTTTACACAATGCGTCGTCCAAAATGGTAAATAAGTGGCGGCACACTCGTCATCTCGAGATCTTCTTCATCTGTTCCTGTGTTTAAGTCTGATGCTGGAAGAGAGCAGCCGGAGTAAGAACACTGCTGCTGCAGCTGACTAAGTGACAGCAGTTATGTAACCGGCAGAAGGTCCAAACGCTCCCAGAGCTGCCGGACTGGACCCAAGAGCCTCGAACAAACTGTTTCATGTGACTTCTAAAAAAAACAACCAGCGTCCTCTTTGAACCGCTTTCTTCTACTTTGTTGTAGAAAATCTCACGTTCTGCCTCCATGGACGACCTTTGAAGTTTAATCCACCGAATACAAAACTCACAACCTTT